>NW_015173673.1:1860423-1910611 GCF_001447785.1 Gekko japonicus
GGGGCCACGGTCATCCGAGGGAAAACTCTATGTTTTCCCCTCAGATGGTCGTGGCCCCACCCCCAGCGTGCCCGGCGTGGTTGCGTCACTTCCAGGTGACGTGGATGTGCGCACACACGCTCCGGGAGCGAACCGGGAGTCCCCTGCTCCAGATGAAGGTACGACTTGGCAACCCTAGTTTGGTTCGACATAGCCACTCTCCCCACTGGAATAAATGGGTGCAGTCACACAGCCACATCTGTCAGGCGTTCCCCAGGCATATTCACCCTGTCGTAGGACAACTTGGAGCAGGGTTAAAAAGGCACCATATCACAAGTGGTGTTTTTGGTTCCCCATGCATTCATTGCGCATGGCCGGATGTCAGAACTCGGAGGCACGTGCGCAAAACGAATTGGTAGTCTGAACCTGTAGATCCATTTCCCTCGCTGGGGTGGGTTTTTTTTGGAGTTTTTGCATATATGGGCATGTGTACACATGGCTCTTTTTGTAGCAGGAACTCCTTTGCATATTAGGCGACACACCCCTAATGTAGCCAATCCTCCAAGAGCTTACAGAGCTCTTCTTACAGGGGCTACTGTGGTGTATTCAATTCAATGAAAACTGTGTATGACCTCACTCATTGAAACACCATGTAAAGCTTCGTCCTGGGCAAGGATCCTAATCACTCAATTCCTATTGGTAGCCCAGGAAGAGCCGACCAATCACCTACCATCCAGTTCCCTGAGAGGGAAAGTCTGTGATTGGACATTATTCTTACAATCCTATTGGTTGTTATGTACAGTAGGGCATGGCTACATTAGCCGGGAGAGTTTAAAAGAAGCACAACTGCAGTGCTAATGTTGTTCTGGTTGTTCTGTTCTGGTTGCGTTAAGTATTGTTCATTAAACCTGAATCACTTGCTGAAATCGCTCTCTGACTCTTTGTTAAGTAGTCGACTTAACAGCTACTGTAAGCTCTTGGAGGATTGGCTACATAAGGGGTGTGTCGCCTAATATGCAAAGGAGTTCCTGCTACAAAAAGAGCCCTGCGTGACATGCGCACCTACGTTAGCAGTCATAGCAGTTGTTGCTGCTATCTGCTCTCAAGTAAAAGCACAAAACTACATTGTTCTGGAAGTTAAAGTAGACGAGCAACAGTCCTTTCTATAGTCTGATATGGTTTGGCATTTTGTTAAATGTATTCTGTTATTATGGCGATTCAAAATGAACAAAATGACTTGTCTTCTATAGTCTGACCTTCATTTACCAAATCCATTTTGCTCTGTTTGAAGGAAGATTCCTCTGCCAACTCCCATGCTTTTATCAATTTCACATCTGAGCCAGGAGTCATTATACAATAAGAAAAGGCGCATAAACCATTTAGTTAAATGTTAAATTTTGCTCATTTCGTAGGCCATAAAAACCTGAACATTTTACTAGAGGAAAAAAAATCAGCTCATTTTTTATATCTTGGTGATGCATCTTCCTTTTTTTCTAGTTCCAAATTGACATTATAAAACCTGGTTTATGCAGTACCACTTTTCAGAGTATCATCAGTGGCATGAGATTCCGATTTCAAATCTCAGAACAACAGAACAGAACAGAAACCTTTATTGGCATTACACAGATAACCAGAACAAAGGCAAAATTTAAGGGAAACAGTCCTTTCTATAGTCTGATATGGTTTGGCATATCAGACTATAATCTCAGATTAAAAAGGACTTTAGATAAAGCAATCCAATCTTATGAATACATATTCAAACCAAATCTTTGGCGATTCTTCCACACTTTTGTGACTAGTAGCCATGATAGCCCCCCCCCCGGCTGATAATGGGGAAGGGAGAAGCGATATCTACAAAAGCACCTTCATGCTGATTTATCTTCCATCTAATTTGCTAATTTAGTAACACCAGCTATTACTAGGACAGGTCTTCAGGAGAATTCAAGGACCTGCATGTTCAGATTCAGAGCTCTCTTCTCTCTGAAACTACACCATGATCATTGTTATGATGTCTTTGTGGGGATTGTGCAACGTGGAATATGCTAGTGCCGAATCGGTTGTAAGTCTGCACTTTTTGGTAGGATCCACAGGAAAAAGTAACAAGGGCCTTAGTCCACAGCTGGCTTACCTAACCGATGCTGAGTGAGGTAGCCTGAAGCTAGCTTGCATTATTTAAGGCAGAAACCGCTCATGATGGCAGCAGTGCTGAGTTTCAGATGTGAATCACCACCAAACATCTGTAAAGCAGGGTCAGGTGGGGGCAGAGCTGCCACCCAAAGAGGTCTAAAATAAGGCACACGTTGTGAGACCATAAGAAAATGACGTCTTGCGTATGTCAGAACATTGCCAGTAGTTTATCAGGATTTGTCATCTTTGTAACATATGAAATTAAGAGTTTTGCACCTATATTACAATTCTTCCTTTCCGCAGAACAATTCCTTGAAATAAGGAAACCTAAATGGGGTGCAATTTCAGATGGAAAAGAAGCCACCAGGAGAAGGCGTTGGATCCGTCCTCTCTCTGTTGCTTTCCCACCTATGTGTATAAAGTGCCATCAAGTCGCAGTGGGCTCATGGGGATCCCTCATGGGCTTTTCACAGCAAAAGCAGAACAGAAGCGGTTTGTCATTGCCTGCCTCTGTGTAGTAACACCCGACTTCCTTGGTAGTCTCCCATCCAAGCACTAAGCCTGGCTTTCGAGATCCAACAAGATAAGGCTACTCTGGACCATCCAGGTCAGGGTACCCCCCACCCATTTGCTAATCACCTTCTCCCCCAGTTATGCTTCTTTTCTGGGAGGAAGGACTGATGGGGGGGAAGTGGCTTTATAAGCCACACCTTGCTTTTATAAGCATTTGTTGGCGCTTCATGTTTGAAGTTTCACTTGCATGAATTATTCACGTGCCTCCATAAAGGTCAGGCTGTCTAGTTCAAGTTGCACTGCTTGCAAGTGGATTTCAACAGAAGTTCACAGAATCTCAATATGACATGGGCCAAATTTCTAAACAAACTTAGTGGGGTTGCGATCTTTTGGTGGTGGGAAGTAGTGTTAAGTAACAGCCAACTTATGGCAACACCACGGGGTTTTCAAGGCAAGAGACATTTAGAGGTGGTTTGCCATTGCCTGCCTCTGCCTAATGACCCTGGACTTCCTTGGTGGTCTCTCATCCAAACAATGACAAGGGCCGGCCCGATCCTGCTTAGGGTTGCCAGCCTCCAGGTAGGGTCTCCCGCTTTTACAACTGATCCCCAGCTGACAGAGATCAGCTCCCCTGGAGAAAATGGCTGCTTTGAAGGGTGGACTCTATGGCATGGTACCATGCTGAGGCCCCTCCCCTCCCCAAACCCCGCCCTCTCCCGGATCCACCCCCAGAGTCTCCAGGTATTTTCCAACCCAGACCTGGCAACCCTAACCCAAGCAAGTTATGTTCTGTCCAGCTGTTCATGGAGGGACAAAATAGGTATACTGGGTAGGTTGGTAGATTTATCTTAATTGGGCTATTGATCAGAACAATTGTATCATGATGGATATGTAGCAACATTTTATTTCAGTTATTAAATACATTTAATGGCACGTTGGACCAGATGACCCTGGAGGCCCCTTCCAACTCTATGTTCCCATGATTCTATCCAGTCATCTGTGGACTGTGCAGAGGAGGTCTTTCTCGCTTCCCTCTCCTGTGCAGTTCACTAAGCCTCCTGAAATTTTGTTCCTGGGCATCAGCAGACTCTGGCCAAGATAGGGGCCAAAAGGAGGGTCTGTAGTACAAATGGAAATTTGCCGCTGGTGGAAATTTGCCACTCCATTCCCCAAAGACTTAGGTGTCATTGTATTTGGAACAGCATGCCTGGGTTACAGGGCTCTTTTTGGACAGGAACACACAGGAACAGAGTTCCGGCTGGCTCCTGAGTTGGCCATGCCCAGCAGGAACTCATTAGCATAATAGGCCACACCCAACAGCAGAAACTCATTAGGATTGGCTACATTAGGGGTGTGTGGCCTAACATGCAAAGGGTTCCTGCTACAAAAAAAGCCCTGGTTTGACAACAAACAAGGTAAACAGAATAAGAAGCAAAAGGTGGGTGTGGCTGGATGACCACACTTCTGGTAACATAGGGGTGTGGCCTAATATGCTAATGAGCTGCTCTGTCAGGGGTGTGGCCTAATATGCTAATGCGTTTCTGCTGTTGGGTGCTAATGAGTTCCTGCTGGGCTTTTTCTACAAAAAAAAGCCCTGCCTGGGTATATGCCAATACATATCAAACAATACTTAATAGTTAGAAGACTGGGTCTGATTCTGGTGCATAGAAATGTTTTAAATAAATAAGTAAAATAAATAAAAAATAAGTGTGGGTTGTTGGGGTTTTTTGCAACTCACCGGTCTGTTTTTTTTAAAAAACTTGCTGTTACTGCAATATCTCTCCCCTCTTGTACATATTTTTGAAAACAATGGTCTCAGTAATGACTGCCAAGTTTGCTAGAACAAACAGTTCTTCCTTTCCAGAAAATATAGACTATGTCCATAATAACAGTAATGTAACTAATAGTGCAATATTAAAAGAATTATACCCTTCTAAATCCACTGAAGTCAACAGCTTAGAAGGGTAAAACTCTGTTTAGTATTGCTCTGTAAACTGTCCAGAAACATGGATGGACAACAACCCCAAAATATGGAATGAAAAATTATGGCCACATGCTCACCGAAAGGAAGGGATGCCTGAATGGGAACAATCCAAGGGGGGCAATTTTTGAAATGTACTCAGCGTTCTTTAAAATCTACTGTAGAAATGTGCTGCGCATTTGCTTTTCCTCAGGGACCTTTGCTCAAACAAGGCAATATTTAAACTTGTATTACTAGCAATGCATTTTTAGTCTAGTTGTCTGCTGAGTGGAGAAAGGAAATGTCAACATATTAGGAGGCATGCTTGAGATGACTTTGAAAATTGTTAGGAAAGGATTAGTATAGATCTGTGGTGTGCCTGCATTTGGAATGCAGTGCATCATTTCGGTCACCCCATCTCAAAAAGTTTCAGAGGGCAGTCGTATTGGGTCTGCAGTAGAGCAGCTAGATTCAAGCCCAATAGAGCACCTTACAGGCCAAGAAGATTTCTGGGGTATAAGTTTTCAAGAGCCAAAGACGACTTGCATCTGAAAGAGGGAGCTTTGACTCTTGAAAACTGACACCCTGAAAATCGTCTTGGTCTCTCGGTTGCTACTGGACTCGAATCGAGCTGCTGCCCATCTAAAAAAGTGTATCACAGAGATGGAAAAGGGCACAGAATACTGCAGCAAGTATTGATTTGCGTTTGGCACTGTGGAAAGAAGATGGCCCCTCTCCAGGGGTATAGGACCACTGGTCCTGGATGTTCTTACAACGGAGGCACTGTTAAAATAGAAATATAAATCTACATATAAGTACGCACAGAGCAGCGGTACTCAGTCTACAGCTCACAGAGAACCACTTTAGCAATTACCATCAAACGAAAGAGCCACATTTACTTCCACTCCTGGCAATGAGGTCTGCACCCCAGCTTACCCATTCCTGAGCAACAGATGTTTCAAGGTGCGAACCCTCTGCCATCCACAAGCCCCAACGGGCATGGCCCTTGACCAGCCTCCTGAAACAGGTGTGTGTGTGTGTGTGCCACATTGAGGAACAGTTCTCAGAAAAGCCATATGTGGTTCCAAGCCACTGAGTGAGTATCTCTGGTATAGAGAATACATAGGATAATTTAAATTATACACAGTGTTTTAACCCACCAATCTACTTCTGTAGACAAAACAACAACAACAACCAGGATGTAAAGTCAACACTTTTCAGGAATATATCATAGGGTCACCAGCTCTGGGTTGGGAAATACCTGGAGATTTTAGGGGTGGAGCCTGGAAAGGGCATGGTTAGCAGAGGGGAGGGACCTCAGCAGGGTACAGTGCCATAGAGTCCACCCCACCCCCCAAGCATCCATTTTCTCCAGAGGAACTGATCTCTGTAGTCTGGAGATCAGTTGTAAAAGCAGGATATCTCCAGGCACCACCTGGAGGATGGCAACCCTACATGGCAGGAAAAGTAGAACACTAATATTTTCACCCCATAGTGACAGAAGGACGGCGGTGGAACAATAATAAGCTACAAAATCAGCTGCAGTCATCTGTGTGGCTGCGTGTCAAAGCACACTTTGGAAGCAAGCAAGGTGCCCAGATTGCTCACATGATCAACTGGTTGTCTATGCACACATCTCTGTGGTTACACAGACAGGGCCATGTGAGGAATAAATGGCCACGCAAGGGATGTCAAACAGTGGCATGGCTGGCTAATGGATGAAAACACAACGTTGCCCATGTTTTCTGTGTACCCTCCTCCACTAGCACAGATGCCTGCTGCTGAACATTTCCTGCCTCTCTAATGGGCAGAGTGTGTCGCTTTCAGAGGGAAGGCCACTGGCACAAAGTAGGACATTTGTTCATCCAAAGGACCGGAGGAAAACAGCGGCTTCCTGAGAAATAACAGTTCAACTAATTGGGTCACCCTGGGAGGGGGTCAGATGCCTGCAGGTACCCCGCATGCCCACTGTGCTTCTGATCCTCTGCAGCGGATGGTTTATGTTTTCAAACTTTCTTTTTTTAAAAAGAAAAGCTCTTTCAGTGTTATTTCCCAATTGTTTCTCCCTGGATCCATTAACGGAAGTCATACAAGAGGCAGTTTTTACATTGCCCCGTGGTAACTCTTCAGTAAGCCCAAAAAATTCAGTTTGTGTTGTTGCCACCAGATGAGCCCCAACAATAGAAGTAAAATATTAATATGTTGTTCATCAATGATATATGAGTTTTTGTAAGTTAACCTTAAACGCTGTCCACAGCATAGCCTTTTCTGGTCCTGAAGTCAAAGCAATTTGGCTACTTATAAACAATACCGTGATGACTTTAGCAAAAGCCAGATATTCTGAGCAGAACTACCAACAGATCAAAGATTTGTTAGTGAATCCATCATCTGCTTTTTAGCTACTTAATTTGTGAATTAACTCAATTTACGTATTTTATATATAATACTAAAATTTCAACATAAGGGTCTCTTGAGATACTGAATAATGCGGGGTGTTATTTATAAACTGGCTAATTACCACCAATTGTTAGAAAGCAATTTTGAATAATTTTATTTTCTTCCCTGTTACATTCACACACAAGAACCAAAAATAGTATCTAAAAACAAATTTACTTTTAATTCACACACATCATGAGAATTAACATTTGCCATCACTAGCAATCTAATTAAGGTTGTAGTTCTGTGCACAGTTGCCAGGGCGAAAACCCACTGAGTAAAGATGAGTTGACCAATCTATTAGTTAAAGTTTTCAGCACTAGCAATAGGAACAGAGTGGTCCATACCCCAAACCCCACCTTTTTCAGGCTCCACCCCTCCAAATCTCCAGGAATTTCCCAATCCAGAGCTGGCATCTCTACTTTCTGTGGTGATATATCTCAACACATACGCAGGGCTAATCATGTGGCTCTTTCCTCGCAGATTAGCATCCTTGTTGTTGAGGTGCTAATCAGATGGGAAAGACTGCTCAGGCCGTGTTCATACGAGCCGTTTTGGGCTGGGAGAGGGACGGATCGGGGCCGCAGCAAACAGGCGCGATCCCACAGCAACATCTGGGAATCGTGCTGCGCCCGTTTCCAGCCCGTCCCCAATCCGCCCCTACCAGCCAAAACCCACGGCAAAAAAGAACCACCTACCTAGTTGGTTCTTTACGAAAGGCCGCATCACCGCCGGCCGTGGGATCGCCAGCATGTCTGTTCACCGGCACCTCCCCCTCCCATTCGTCTCTTCTTCCCCGGCATCTGATCGTGCTGGGGACCATCGGTGCCGTGGCTCAGTGGATCGTGGGATCCCGCCGCGGCGTCTCTTTTTTGGTGCGGCTTTTAAAAGCCGCACTTTGCCCAGTGTTTTCCCTGCCATGTGACAGGGGCCCCAGTCAACCTAATTTGCTTGGTTGTGGAATCCACTTGACAGTCACTGCAGCAGCATGAGATATCACCACAGAGAAGCAGTTCTCATGTTGTTAGGCCTAGATGTTCAGGAGGCCTTGGAGGGATCAGGTCTGAGGTGGCAGTAGGTTCAGGACAGAAGCAAGGCAGATGATGTTGGGATGCCGGAATTAGACAAGGCAGCTAAAAGTTGAGACAGAGAGCAGGATTTCAGGCCAGGCAGGAGGTACAAAGGTTCACAGGAGATGCAGGCAGAGGAAGCGGTAAAAACCCTCAAAGGCAAGCTGGCAGATTGTAAGAGATGCTGAACTTGTTCAGGATAAAAACTGCTGACCTGCCCTGTCAGCTGGTTTTTGTTGCTTTCTTTTGTAAAGGTGCATGTAGCCAAAGAAACAAGAAAGTCAGATCAATCCCATTGGTGCCTTATTCTTGGCAAGCAAGCAGGGGAGGTTAGAAGAGTGATCCCAGAATCACAGCATGCAGCCATAACAATTCAATAATAGTGGAACAACCATTCAGCAGCAATGTTACTAGTAATTTGGTGCCTCGAGAATGGGAGTTACTTCAGCCCTGTGCTTCTATCACCTCCTTCTAATCTCTTGTAGGCATTTATATCAGTGCCAGTTTTGAACATTGTCAGTGTTCGGGGATACCAAGCAGAGTTTCCCACTCACAAAACAAAAGTGTCCACAAAATAACTGGAATGCTGGCAAACTCATAAGTGGGAAGAAAGTCATAAGTGGGAAGAAAGAGACAGACAGAGACTGGTGTGATAAGTCAAGATGGGTAGCTGTGTTAGACTGTCTGTAGCAGAAGAAAAAAGGAAGAGTCCGGGAGCACCTTAAAGACTAACAAAATATGTGGCAGGGGATGAGCTTTCGTGAGTCACCACTCACTTCTTCAGATACAGCTAGAATGTGAGTCCATCTGTCTTATAGATTGGAGAGTGGAGTAATTCCAGATGCCAAATGACATTG
Organism: Gekko japonicus; assembly: GCF_001447785.1. Lineage (NCBI taxonomy): Eukaryota > Metazoa > Chordata > Lepidosauria > Squamata > Gekkonidae > Gekko > Gekko japonicus. The sequence continues at coordinate 1,869,366 of NW_015173673.1, forward strand.
GCAGGCTTCCCAATATATAGGACAGGTGGACTCACCTTCTATTGTCATTTGCCTGCTAGAAATAAGTATGATCGGGAAAACGACAGATGTGTAATTTCTACATGTTAGACTGCTGTTAAAGGCACAAAAGTAATTCCAGTTTTAAGTTTTTAAAACAAAAGTCGGCATCCCTACAGGCAGGCAACGTTATTTTCTAAACTCTCCTGACATAGAAGTGATAGATCTGCTAAAAGAACATAAATGGAGAAGGATAGAGACTAGTGCTGTGCATATCTAGTTCTGCATGAGACATCAGGCATTGTTTCATGTGCTAATTTCTGCATGTTTCAATAATAAATCACCTCGCACTCCATGAACCTCATTTCCCCCCAGCTGTGAACATATCAGCTTCCGCAGTGTCTCACAGATGGAGGGGGAAAGACATGTAGAGATGTGAGCCCAAATGTCCTTATTTACTTTGCCTATTGGCTTCAAAGTTGAAGATGGAATAAAAAAAGATTTTATAGAACAGGATATAAATAGGGCTGTTATTTTTTTAAAGGAGGAGACTGAGAATCGGCTTTTTATGCACATTCGATTTTTTACAGTTCAGGCTGTAATCTTATGCACACTGAATTAGGAGTAAGTACTACTGAGTGCAATGGCTTTACTTCCAACCAAGGTCGGTTCCAGTTTTTGAGGGGCCCTGAGCAGACAGTGCCCAGAGGCCCCTATCCACCCACCACCTGCCCCCCCATATCTTTCCACCCCACCTTTGTGTGCCCCCCACTTTCTCCCACATAAGCCTTCCCACTGCTCACGCTCAGTTATCTGCATCAGCTGCACACCCTTTTCCCAACTGCACTGGCCAGTCATGCAGCTGGGAGTGCTGCTGCCATGGTTACCACAGCATCCCCTCTGTGTACCACAAGGCTTTCCCCAATGATGTTGGACAACTGGGAGCACGGGTGGCAGAGCAGTGCAAGCAAACAGATGGGGAAGGGCAGGCAGGCAGGTGGCAGGGATAGTGTGTGGGTAGGGATCAGCAGCAGTGGGTGCCACGAGGAACCCTAGGCCCTGGCAGCTGCCCCACCTCAGGGGATGCTGACGCCAGCCCTGCTTCCAACAATCTTAGACTTACTTAGGTCCCGTTCACACGAGGGAATTTGGGCCGGGAGCAGGACGGTTCGGGGGCGGATCAAATGGCCGCGATCACACCACAACATCTGGGAAGCGTAGTGCTTCCGTCCCCGAACTGGCCCATCCAAGCGATAAGGCGCATCAAGTTGGAACCACCTACCGAGGTGGTTCATCTCCATGGTGCGGCTCAAACCGGGAGTCTGATCGCCAGCGCGTCCTTGCGCCGGCGCGTCCCGGGCTCCTAGCCAAACTGCGCATGCTCCGACATGCGCCTTTTGGCTGGCCTGCCGTCAGCTCTGTGTTTTCTCCCCGGTGTCTGATCGTGCTGGGGAGAAAAGGCGGCACGGCCAGGGGATCCGTGGGATCCCGCTGCGCCGTTTCAACTTTGGCGCGGCTTTTAAAAGCCACACTTTTTGCTGGCTTTTCCCCTGCCGTGTGGCAGGGGCCTTACTTTCTTAATTTATATAGTCTGCCTTTCTCAAGGTGGATCACACCGTCAAAAACAGTGCAAAAGGGCAGCATAATGCAATTAAAAACAGTGCAAATAAGGACAGTATTATGCAAAAAATAAACAATTGAGGTCCAATACAGATACCACCTTTTATCACTTAACAATGGCTCAGTCACATTTTTTCATCTTCCCTTCTCTTTCTCGGATCCCCCCCTTTAGTTTTCCCATTTACCATGGCATAGCATTATGTGTGCAGCATAGTTAACACAACCCATCATAATCTTTAGCCAGGTTTATAAATCAGCTGCAAAGCCTAGTTTTGGAAGTTTAGGCCAGTACTCTTTCTCCATTTAACCTACCTTACAAAGTGGTTGTTTTGAGGATAAAGTGAAGGGGAGGACAATGTTGTAAGCCAGTTTGGGTCCCCATTGGGGAGAAACGTCGTTTATAAATATCATCATCATCGAAACCAGATTGCAAGGTTAGGAATAATACATTTCAAGCAGTGCAGAACATACAATGAACATGCAATTAAGCGTGCATACACATAGTGTACAAAACAGTAATCCTGAACACATTTACTAGAGTTTTAACATTTAATACAGTGGGATTTTCAATAAAGATGTGTAGGATTGTATTGCTCAGTCTGTAATCCTAGTCATATTTTGGGGAGACTATGTCATACTGAACACATGGGACTTACTTTTGGGTAAATATGCTGTTATGTATTGGGACTGAAACATTGCAGGGCTGTGCTGCCAGAGACAGGGTGAGCTTGGAGCCGAATAACAATAGACCAACAGGATTCTGGCAGTAACCAATTAAGATGTAAAGTTTTGTAAATAGCCTATCGTTGGGAGTGGGGTGTGTTGGGGTGTGGCCATTGCATGCAGTATAACTGAGCTGAGGCTCTATACAGTCTTGTTCTTGCTGAAATCACTGAATAAAGTAGAGCTGATCACTAGACTGGGAGTCTGTTCACCCATGGAACCCACTATTTAACACATGCAAAAGATGGAGCTATACAAAGAAAAAGAATGCAGCATTCGGAGCATTCGGAATGTTAAGCTGGAGAGCAAAAGATTTTGCTACACATTTTTGCAGATAGAGTTGCCAACCTTCAGGTGGACTCTATGACATTATACCCAGCTGAGGTTCCTCTCTTCCCAAACCCCACCCTCCCCAGGCTCCAGTTCCCAAATATCCAGATATTTCCCAATCCAGAACTGGCAACGCTGTTTGTTGGTAAAACCTTCCTTACTGGAGCTGGATCTACATATCGATGGATCAGTCGGAAGTGGAGCAGGAAACACTGGCAAGATGCATTTGCTAGCATCCCAGGCTTAAAGAGGAGCATTGGGGAACATAATAATAATAATAATAATAATAATAATAATAATAATAATAATAATAATAATAATAATAATAATAATCCTTTGTGTTTTGTTGCTTTAAGAAAATCAAGGCTACTTGGTTAGTTGGGTCAAAATAGTCTTATGTTAATTGCTTTCCTCATTAAGAATGAATAAGGCATGCAGCAGAATGTATGCAGACATGCAGCAGAATGAGGTGACAGAATGCTGAGGTGGTAGAATGAACTGTACCACTCTAGACTCAGGCCCGTAGCCAGGATTTTTTAAATTTGGGGGGCCTTTTAAAAAATTGGGGAGGCCTGAAATTTGCAGGGGGCCCTGCATGGCCTTTGCTTCTCTAATTAAAGGGTCCCTTTAAATGCTTTGCGGGAGAAGTGGAGGGAAGCCGCGCACGCCTGTACTCCAAGCTGTGAATTTGTGGCTTGGAGTGCAGGTGCATGCAGGGCCTCCCCTCTCTGCTTTGTGGAGCCTTGGGAGGAAGTCAGGGGCCTGGGCCACAGGAGGCCCCACCGTAGCTACAGGTAAAGGGGGGTAGTCTTCACTGTCCCTCTACCTTAAAATTACCTGCAGATGGAAAATAACACAGCTTATGCACTTTTCTTCTTGATATGCTTATTTTTTAATTTGAAGGTCGTTTTTATACAAGGTGGGGGAAACAGCTTTCACTACCTATCCCTACCTACAGTCTGAAGTGGTACGGCCCATTCCATCACCTCGGAATTCTTCTACCCCGTTCGGCTTCATGTGTAGTAAACCTGCTCTCCAAATGCCAGTCAGCTAAAGAACAACGTTTAATCAGCTAAACAACAACATTTAAATAAATGAAAAAAGTACCAAAACTTCAAGATAAGAGGGTTTTTTAAAGATACTGAAAGAAGGGTAGAATAATTTACACAGTCTGAACAGTTAGGGCCTGAGCACATACATGGCCTTGGGCCCCCGAACTCTGCATGGATCTGGGCTGACTATTTAATAAAAGCTACCATTCTTTGTGAAAAGGAATCTTTAATTTTGTCCTTTCATTGGTACAATAACACACTGGAGCCACAATTGCTCCTACCCACCAATTAAAATTTGACCTTAATGATTAATCAATTAAGCTTTGGTTGATGAATGTACCAATTAAAGTATTCAGTGGGTTGGGTCGGCCTTTAACTTACTGGGTGGGCCAGGATAGCTGTGGCCATAGAGAAACACTTAACCTTGACTAGTGGTAGCAATGCTTTGCTTAGGATTGCTCTTACATCCCCCCAAGTAGGGTTGTCAGCTCTGTGTTGGGGAATTCTGGAGATCTGGGGGTTGGAGGAGCCTGGGGAGGGAAGGGACCTCAGCAGGGCACAACGCCATCAAGTCCACCCCTCCAGAGCAGCAGTTTTCTCCAGGGGAATACATCTCTGTCATCTGGAGATCAGTTATAATTCCAGGAGATCTCCAACCCTAACCTAGAAGCCGGCAACCCTAACCGATAGCCAGATTTGGGGCTGCTCAGCTGGGTCCTAGCTAGTGCCAAAAAAGGCAGCGGCAAGCGAGACTGTCTGCGTTCATTATGGCTGCTGGCTGGGTCCCCGCTGGGCATGACCGGGACAATTTTCATGGCTCAGTCTACCTCTGGCCTTGCAGCCCGATCAGCGAACTCAGTGACGGGCCACGCAATTCACTTCCTTGGCCTCGCTTCCTGTGGAAATGACCACCGAATTGTATTTTGATGCTTGCATCAAGCTGCATTTAGTTTGGAGGAGGCCCGTTCATCTGTGCAGAGAGCAACAATAGAGTGTCAAGGGCAGGAGGAGTAGAAGAAGGGCTTCATACCAAGACCCCTCTGGCTGGAGTTAAGTCAGCTTAGGACAGCAGACAGTTTGGTGGAGGCAAAGCACCAGAGCACAGGCATGCATTTCTTTTGTCCCACTTGCATCTGATGAAGCGAGTTTGATTCCCCACTGCTTCACATGCAGCTGCTGGTGTGACCTGGGGTCATTTACAAGTTCTTTCAGAGCTGTTCTCTCAGGAGCAGTTCTCTCAGAGCTCTCTCAGCCCCACCTACCTCACAGGGTGTCTGTTGTGGGAAGGGGAAGGGAAAGGAGATTGTAAGCTGCTCTGAGACTCCTTCCGGTAGTGAAGGGCAGGGTATAAATCAAATCTCTTTTTCTTCTTCTTCTTCTTCTTCTTATGCTGGGACACATTTTGCCAGGCTTTCAGGTGCCTCTGGACTCCCGTTTTGCTTTGTCCCACTGTCAACTTTGGTCAAACATGTATTTGAAGTGACATACAAACTTGCAATCTGCCAGAGGAAACAGTGGAACTGAAAGTATGTTCTGTGAGCAGAGGCACCTTTTCCAAACTGACTTCATTTCGGGGGGGGGGGGGATACAGTCATCTTTCTCAAGCCTTTTATGTTCTCCAGCCTCATAGACAAGGTGGGGTTATGTGAAACAGGTGGTGTCAGATTAGAAAGGATATGCTCTTATATTATTCTTTCCCTGAAGCATGCTGCTGGTATTCTGATGGACACTTTAAGTACAAGGCCCAGACAGAATTTGGCTTGAAAATTACCGGTGACATGTGTTTTATGTCCCCAGCTATCCAGTTCAATTACCTTGTATTTCAACCAGAAGAACAGGATGTGATGGACTTAAATGTAGCCTTGCATCACCACTGATTTAAATGGAATTGGGCCCAGTTACCCAGGGCTCAGTATGGCCTTGTGGCTATCAGAGCATGCTGTGAATGTGGTAATCATCTATTTCCTTATTGATTAAGTGACTATTTGGCCAGACTAACAAGGAAAAAAAAGAAGAAGCAGAATTAATATCTGCTGAGTCAGAAACTACTCCGTTTTTTAAAAAAGTTTAGCTTGTGCCATACACAATGTGATGGTGGCAGACACCCATTTGTTTAAACCTTTATATATTACACGTATGTGCACACATTCAATTTATCTTCTAAAGTGTCTAAAACAGGGCTGTCAAACATAAGGCCCGGGGGTCAGAACTGGCCCATCCAGGGCTCTTACGCAGCCCGTGAGCAACTGGTGCAAGGGAGAGAACAGGAGACTTCTTGGGTGGGAGTGGAGGAGCCACTCCAGCTGTGGGTTCAGCATAGCAAAACAACCTCACCTGCAGCAGTCAAGCAGTGTGGGAGCGTCTGCCCAGTGCTACACTGCTGGCTCTCCTGTCTGCCCATATGGGCTTTCCTTTGCACCCCCCTCCCAGCCCATGGGGCCTTGCAGTGAGGATACACCACCTCGGAGTTTACCAGCTGCTGTCCTTTATACAGTTTATATCTCTGGTACCTGGCATTATGTTTATGGCACACGTGGCTCAGGTTTAAAAAGTGACATTTATGTCAGATATGGCCCTCGTAACAAATGAGTTCGACACCTCTGGTCATCGTGCTGAAAATCCAATTGCATACATGTAGTCTACACACCTTTTTATGTCAAGTCACAGCTGACTTATGGCAACCTCATAATCTTTTCAAGGTAAGAGACGTTTAGAGGCGGTTTGCCATTGCCTGCCTTCACATCAATACCCTGATATTTCTTGGTGGTCTCCCATCCAAAGACTAGTCAGGGCTGACCCTGCTTAGCTTCCAAGATCTGATGAGGTCAACTATCCAGGTCAGGGATACTGTAATAAGTGGGTTCTTTCAGAACTTATGCTGAATGCATGTAGCAATTGGGGAGGAATCAATGAGTATGAACCCACTTCCCCACCCCTGTACATGCAAGTGGTTTGATGTAGTAGTTAAGTGGCGGGATCTAATCTGGAGAACCAGGTTTGATTCCCCACTCCTCATGCAGCTGCTGGGTGACCTTGGGTCAGTCAAAGTCCCCTGGGAGCTGTTATCTCAAGAGCAGTTCTCTCAGAGCTCTCTCAGCCCCCCTATCTCACAGGGTGTCCGTTGTGGGGAAGGGAAGGGATTGTAATCCGCTCTGAGACTGCGAGTGAAGGTTGGGGTATAAATCCAATCTCTTCTTCTACTTCTTCAATGTGTGTAAAGTCCTTCGGTCTGGTCCCAGTCACATATAAAATGGGGATGGATGGAATAAGAGCACAAGCCTGCAGCTTGTTCCCCTTTTACCAGTCTGATCCTCCAGGCTACAATACCACAAGTGAACTTGACTGGGAGAAAAGTACTTGGAGTGGAGGAAGAAGCTATAGAGATGTAGCTGCTTATTTATTTGACCAATTTCTACCTGGCCTCTCCCAAAGGAACAGTAAGGAGGTTTACAAAACAGATGCCTCAGGGACTGATAATAATTTATCAATCCCTGTGTGCCAGGTGGCTGACACCTTCTTGTCCCCCTGCTTATGATGTCGCATTTGGCATTCACTAGAGCCTGTTTCTTCTCTACAGCAGCTCCCACCTTGTGGAATGGGCACCACGTGAGGAGGAGATGAAGGGTGTGTGCACGTGTGATGATTTTGAGTTTAGAGAAGGCATCGTAAGACTTTAATGGGGTTTAAGATGCAGGCATTTTCTTGGGGTTTGAACCAATTTATGTTTTCAGTGCTGGAACTTGCAAGGCATCCTTGAGCCACAAGGAAAAGTTGGGGTATGATTTATTCAATCGATAAGTAAATATTTAAAAACAAGCTTTGAACCTATCCACCACCAGCCCATTTCAGAAAAATAGCTCAGCAGAAAATCCCTCCTCAATATTGTATGTCCTAAAAAAAATAACTGAAAAGCTCTATAAAACAAAATTATCTTTCATCCTCTTTCTAACAACTGCCTGAGATGGCCAAACTACTGAAAATGACCAGAGCAACAACTGAGTCAGCTCCTGTGTGTGTGTCAAGAAAAACCGAATGTTCCTAGGGAGGAGCAGAGGACAGTAAACAGAAGGAAGTGGCGGGATCTAATCTGGAGAACCAGGTTTGATTCCCCACTCCTCATGCAGCTGCTGGGTGACCTTGGGTCAGTCAAAGTCCCCTGGGAGCTGTTATCTCAAGAGCAGTTCTCTCAGAGCTCTCTCAGCCCCCCTATCTCACAGGGTGTCCGTTGTGGGGAAGGGAAGGGATTGTAATCCGCTCTGAGACTGCGAGTGAAGGTTGGGGTATAAATCCAATCTCTTCTTCTACTTCTTCAATGTGTGTAAAGTCCTTCGGTCTGGTCCCAGTCACATATAAAATGGGGATGGATGGAATAAGAGCACAAGCCTGCAGCTTGTTCCCCTTTTACCAGTCTGATCCTCCAGGCTACAATACCACAAGTGAACTTGACTGGGAGAAAAGTACTTGGAGTGGAGGAAGAAGCTATAGAGATGTAGCTGCTTATTTATTTGACCAATTTCTACCTGGCCTCTCCCAAAGGAACAGTAAGGAGGTTTACAAAACAGATGCCTCAGGGACTGATAATAATTTATCAATCCCTGTGTGCCAGGTGGCTGACACCTTCTTGTCCCCCTGCTTATGATGTCGCATTTGGCATTCACTAGAGCCTGTTTCTTCTCTACAGCAGCTCCCACCTTGTGGAATGGGCACCACGTGAGGAGGAGATGAAGGGTGTGTGCACGTGTGATGATTTTGAGTTTAGAGAAGGCATCGTAAGACTTTAATGGGGTTTAAGATGCAGGCATTTTCTTGGGGTTTGAACCAATTTATGTTTTCAGTGCTGGAACTTGCAAGGCATCCTTGAGCCACAAGGAAAAGTTGGGGTATGATTTATTCAATCGATAAGTAAATATTTAAAAACAAGCTTTGAACCTATCCACCACCAGCCCATTTCAGAAAAATAGCTCAGCAGAAAATCCCTCCTCAATATTGTATGTCCTAAAAAAAATAACTGAAAAGCTCTATAAAACAAAATTATCTTTCATCCTCTTTCTAACAACTGCCTGAGATGGCCAAACTACTGAAAATGACCAGAGCAACAACTGAGTCAGCTCCTGTGTGTGTGTCAAGAAAAACCGAATGTTCCTAGGGAGGAGCAGAGGACAGTAAACAGAAGGAGGGTGCCGGTTTGTTCCTCCAGCAATCAGAAGGGTTGCCAACCTTCAAGTGGTGGCTGGAGATCTACTGGGATTACAAGTAATATCCAGGTTACAGTTTGCCTGGATAAAATAGCCATTTTGGAAGGTGGATTCTTTGGCATTATAACCCACTGAAGTTCCTCCCCTCCTTAAACCCCACCCCCCAAATCTCCAGGTATTTCCCAACCTGGTGTTGGCAACCCTATATAACGAGGCTGGGTCCAAGAGTATCCCTACAGTTGCCAGCCTCCAGGTGGAGTCTGGAGATCTCCCTGAATTACAACTGATCTTGAGGCTACAGAGAGCAGACCCACCACCACCAAATGGCAGCTTTGGATGGTGAACTCTATGGCATTATACCCCGCTGAGATACCTCCCTTCCCCACGCTCTACCCCCGAATCTCTACGAATTTCCCAATGCAGAGCTGGCAACCCTCTGTACCCCTGAACTCTTAATATGGTCTGCAAAGCACACCTTTGCGCTACACAAAAGCCTTTTATGGAGTCAGCCTTACCTTTATCTCTGTCTTGTCAAGATTGAGCTTCAGGTTGTCCTCTTTCAACCGCCCAGCATGGTAAACGTGGAATGGGTTTCAACTCCCCCTCCTCCATTCACTTCTCTTGTTCTATAAATTGTGTTTCATACTTGATCAGGGCAGACCAGGGTTTAATAGGGTTGCCAGCTCCAGATTGGGAAATACCTGGTTACTTTGGGGGGCAAGCCTGAGGAGGGTGGGGTTTGGAGAGGGGAGGGACTTCAGTGGGGTATAATGCCATAGAATCCACCTTCCAAAGCAGCCATTTTATCCAGGTGAACTGATCACTGTCACCTGGACATCAACTCTAATAGCAGGAGATCTCCAGCCACCACCTGGAAGTTGGCAACTCTAGGGTTTAACCAATAGGTATGCTGCACACCCCTGATGCTTTGGCCCTATTATGTTCAGTATTAACCAATCTATTATGTCTGCTTGGTGTTCCTGTTTTTATGCATAACTTGCAAAAGCAGACACAGCTTGCCACTGTTTACTAGCGACCTTGTCTTGTCCTCTGAGTTATGGGCAGTCTGCTTTGATCATGGGGAAACGCTAGCAACGATCACGATGCAGTCCTTTGGCTTTTTGTTTTGTTCATGTTTTTTGGCAGGTGGGATAATTCTGAAGATTTCCAGGGCCCTGGTACAGTCATAAATTTGGAGGGAGGTAAACTGAATTATAGGCGGGTAAAGCTCAGGCATTTATAGAAGCAGGATTTAATAACATAAAATAAAATAGAGTTTGTGCCCGAGAAGATCAGATGCACTGTTGCAGTCTGAAAAAAACAAAGCTAGGATTTTAGTTGATTTTAACACATGAAATGTGATCATATCATTTAATTGAGAAGACATTTCCCTCTACTCAGAGATAACCTGGTTAAATTATAAGAGCACTTTAAATATCATAAAATAGATAAGCCGTGTATCTGTAGGAAGGATTTATGTCTTGCCCTTTGTTTTGGGACACTCTAATGTGCTATCAAGCACCAGCATCCTTCAGTAAGGAAATATTCCTGAGAAAATAGGATTCCTTTGAATCGCAAAACAGGCATGCAATTTTATATGTTTTCTTATGTTTTATATGTTTTCTGTTCAGTTTTCTTGTTGTCCAAGGCCAAAATGTAGATACCTGTTAATTTTTTGTCAATTAGGTTTACAATTTGTTTTTATGCACATTATGCATCATATTCTTTATTATTTTTATTATGCCCAGGGGCCTCAAAAGCTAGAAGTGGCTCAGGCCTGTCTTGATTAGCATTGTTATGGGGAACATAACTTATTTTCAAAAGTTCATTTTTAAAAATATTTTTTTTTATTTGTATTTATTTGAAACATGTTTATGCCACTTTCCCACCCAATCAGGGCCCCCAAGGCAGTGATGCTAAAAAAAATTCAAACACTTGAACAATTAAAAACAGCACTGCAAATTATAAAATAATTCAATAAAATAAATAATTATAACATAATTCAATAAAAACACATAGCCATTTATTTCTCCTGCCTCTTTCTCTTTCAAAAGACAAATTTCTCTTTAATTTCTCTGATTTCTCTTCGTAGTTTTCTGTTATACTTCTATGTACTGTTTTGTAAGTTCAGCCCTTGTGGGTTTTGAAATGTTGCGCACCAGAGGGTGGTGTTTTAGCAGGAGGATAAGAAGGTTTGGGATGATATTACCTGCTAGGGTTGCCAGACACACACACCCCTGTGGAGGTGGGGTTCCTCCAGTGCCAGGCCCTACCTCCCCGCCGCTGATCAGCTGTCTCGGGAGGGAACTTACCCCCCCAAAAGAGGGAAAATCCTCCCATGAGCAGTGACATGTCTACATCACTGCCCACATGACCCGGAAGTGGTAGTGTCACTTCTGGGTCATGTGGGCAGTGACGTAGACAAATTGCTGTAGTTGGATAGGCCTCCTTGATGCTCACAGTAAGTCCCTTCCCCATCCCCCGCTGGTTGCCAGAAGGGACCTGGCAACCCTATTACTTGCCTCTGAGCATCTGCAAAGTGAAAATTCTGAAATTTTGCAGAATCTTCTTTCCTGTGGTAGGTGATATAAAAGACCTTTACCTGAGACCCTGGAGAGCTGTTGTCAGTCTGAGTTGACACTTCATGTGTGTTCACGTATGCCCCTCCTCTCTTCACATTTCTCTGTTGATCCAAATGGAATTGATTCGAAAGATGTTCTGTTCTGAGGTATGCTTAAGCTGTTGTGTTATGGTTTGTGCTGAAGCATTCTAGTTCCTCTGTTATGATTGGCCACCTAATAAAGACCTTCTAGTGGTCCTGAAGCCAGACAGTATACCCAATCAGGAGGCTCCGTTTAGGTCCAATCAGAGCTCACGGAAGTAGCAACATTGTATATAGTTCAGTACTGGAAAGTTTGGGTGCCGCTCTTATCAGGGCAGATCACAGCTGAGCAATGTTATGAATAAAAGCCTAATTATTGATCATCGTCTCCTGCCTGTCAATACTTAAAACTGGTGATGAGGATGGGATCCCAGGCCTAACCGAATGGGGAAGTCACTCTCTGCCTGCTCAGACTGAAATCACTGAGGGCACCTAGAGCTAAATCACTATGGGCATGGCATCCAAGGACCATATCGAACCGTTCAACCCTAAGATTGGGAACTGGGAATCCTACCTCAACCATTTTGAATGTTTCCGTATAGCAAACGGTATTGAAGGAGACGATTTCTAATGCGCCACCTTTTTGAGTACCTGAGGCTAGTCTGTATTCGACATTGCTCGGGACTTAGTAGCGCCATCTAAATTACTGGAGACATCCCTCGATGTCATTAAGGAACGACTCAACAGCTATTTCACACCTAAGACATCTGCTGCCATACACCGATCTGCTTTCCACCAACGAAGCCAGAAAGAGAATGAGTCTGTCACAGAATACATCGCCGCATTGAGAAGGGCTGCTCGTGACTGCCAGTTCCCGAATTTAAAGTCAGTCCTGATGGATCGTTTGCTCTGTGGCCTTAGAGATGACAGCATCAGCCGAGCACTTCTTTTACAAAAAGAACTCACTTATGAATCGGGACTCGAAGAAGCACTGAGAGTGGAGGCCGCCAACATTTCTCTTCACGAGCTGCGTTTGAGTGCTCAGAGTCACACGTCATGCCACACGGACGCTGTTCACTATGGTGTTACCACAGACTCGTCTGATTCCAGAGACAACCAATCAGAATTGTCTGATGACAGAGTCCACAGAACAGGAGCCAACCAGAAGCTGCGCCGTTCTCAAAAAAGCCCGCAAAGAGGAGTGTGTGCTGGTTGCGGTGGCGCACATGCTCATAGAGACTGTAAATTCTGCGATGCTAGTTGTCATTTTTGTGAAAAAATGGGCCACATCGCTAAGGTCTGCCGCTCGTTGCAAAGTCGTTCTACACCTGAAGTTTTTCATCATCCGGGAAGATCTTCTAGTAAGTCTCGTCACTCATCTCGTTTCTCGTCCCCTTGTTCGTTCAATCGACGGTTTAAATACAGCAATGAAGCAAGAGTGTCAGAAGACTACACCAATTGCCTATACATACACCAAGGTTTTCACACTTGTCCCAAGATCAACGTTACTCTCTTCCTTGAGGGTCGCGCTTGCTAGATGAAGGTCGATTCCGGCTCCACACTGTCAATTGTCTCGTGAAACACTTTTCAACAAGTCTGTCCCAGGTTCTCTGCATGCTGTCTCCAGAAGTGCAGTCTGCAGCTTTTCGATTTCCAAAGGAACCGAGATCCTGTCGTCAGTATCGCCTCCATCCAAGTCAAGTACAAGAAATTCCACAGTTGTCTTAATATGCTCGTCATTGAAGGTTGCCGCACAAATCTTATTGGTCTGGACTGGTTTGCTGCCCTTGGTATTGAAATTAGCGGCATCAACAATGTCAGTCAGTCGGGAGCTGCCAGTTTTATAGAAGAGTTCCCTGATGTCTTCAGCTCAAAACTAGGCTGTTATAAAGGGCCACCAATTTCCTTTGATCTGAATCCTGCAATTCAACCTATACGCCTCAAACTACGTCGAGCGCCCTTCGCTATCAAGCCTCGCATTGACGAAGAAATTGACAAGCTGTTAGCTCAAGGTATACTGGAGCCAGTTTCCAATGCCAAGTGGGAGACCCCAATCATCACCCCCAGGAAGTCAGATGGCTCAATTTGCTTCTGTGCGGACTACAAGTGCACCCTCAAAAAGGCCCTCCCGCCACACGCGTACCTGGTTCCTGTGGTGAGCCATCTTCTAGCGTCCATCTCCGGGGGCCATATGTTCGCCAAAATCAATTTGGCACAAGCTTACCAACAATTGCCTGTCAATACAGCTACAGCCAAGGCTCAGACCATCGTGATGCATCGAGGTGCCTTCAAGGTCAACCGCTTGCAGTTCGGCATAAGTGTCGCTCCCGGAATCTTCCAAGAACTGATGGAGCATCTTCTTAAGGGTGTACCAGGCGTCATTACATATTTTGATGATGTGCTGATAGCGGGAGCTTCAGATCTGAAACCGACTGTCCGTGTTCGAGAGGTACTCCGTCGCCTCCAGGACGCTGGCCTATGAGTAAAAAGGGAGAAGCCCAAATTCTTCATCCCCACAGTCAAATTCCTGGGGTTCCTCCTGGACAAAGATGGCGTCCATCCTGCGCCAGATAAGGTTGCCGCAATCCGCAAGGCACCCCCACCAAAATTGAAGACGGAGTTACAGTCCTTCTTAGGACTCCTTAATTTTTATCATTCTTTCCTACCAGGGAAAGCAGCTGTCGCTGAGCCTCTGCATCGGCTCTTGGACAAAACGGCTCTGTGGCCTTGGGGTCGCAAGGAACAAACTGCATTCCAAGCCATCAAAGCTCTTCTGGTCTCTGACAGAGTCCTCGTCCACTATGACGAAAAGATGCCTCTTGTTTTGGCCTGCGACGCGTCGCCTTATAGGATCAGGGCAGTCCTCAGCCACAGGCTGCCCACCAGCCGTGAGGCCCCCATCATGTTCTATTCCAGGACTCTATCTGCAGCGGAGAGGAACTATGCCCAGATAGACTGGGAGGCGCTGGCCATCATCACAGCAGTGAAGAAGTTTCACAACTTCATCTACGGTCGTGAATTTGACATCGTCACAGACCACAAACCACTGCTCAGCATTTTCACGAAGGATTGCCAAATACCCCAGATTCTATTGCCGTGGATGATGCGTTGGAATGGCCTCCTCTCAGCCTATGACTTCAACCTCGTCCACAGGTCCGGAAAAGCAATCGGACATGCCGATGCCCTCAGCTGCCTACCCCTGCCTGAACAGCATAATGCCCCAATCCAGGAAGCACTCCTCATTGAAGAACTTCCACAGCCTCCTCTCACAGTGCCCAACGTCACCTTCTACACCGCCCGGGACCACCTGCTCAGCCGCGTTCTCAAGTATGTGTGGAGGGGTTGGCCGCCCGGGAAGCTCGAGGCCGAGTTCCAGCCGTTCCAGTCATGATCAGCGGAATTGTCAGTGAGCAAAGGATGCCTCCTGTGGGGGAGTAGGGTTGTGGTTCCTCCCCAATTGAGGCAGCAGGTTCTGGAAGCCCTGCATATGGGGCACCCTGGCATCGTGAAAATGAAGGCGATAGCGAGGAGCTATGTCTGGTGGCCAGGGCATGATCAACAGGTCGAAGGCTGGGTCTGAATGTGCCAGCCCTGTCAGGAGTCAAGACCAGAAGCTCCCTCGGTCCCTGTCCATCAGTGGGGAAAGCCACAGGGTCCATGGTCCCGCATCCACATAGATTTTGCTGGCCTATTTCAGGGCAGAATGCTCCTGCTGGTCGTGGATGCATATTCAAAGTGGCTGGAGGTGTTTCCCATCACGTCCATTACTACGACCATCGTCACCCGCTGCCTGGACTGCCTGTTCACCACTTTTGGCCTATCGGACCTCCTCATCTCAGACAACGGAGCTCAATTCACCTCCGCTGAGTTCCAGAGGTTCGTCACCTCGGCTCCTTTCCATCCAGAGACGAACGGCCAGGCAGAGCGCATGGTGAGGACCATGAAGGACTGTCTCCGCAGGATCAGCAAAGGGAATTTCCTGGCCAACCTCACGGACTTTCTGCTCCACCAGTACTCCACACCCCACTCAGCTACGGGGAAGAGCCCAGCAGAGCTCCTTATGGGCCGCCAGCTATGCACCCGGTTGAGCCACATCCACCCGGACCTTGCACCAGACACTAGCCACGACCCCATCGCCTCCGGGAGCACGAAGACCTTCGCTCCGAACGACACAGTCTATGCCCGGAACTATGGGGAAGGTCCGCACTGGGTCCCAGCTGTCGTCCTCCGTGCTACAGGATCTGTCTCATACGAGGTGTGGGACGATGCAGGGCAGGTCTGCCGCCGTCACTTGGCCCAACTCCACTGTTGTTGGCCGGTGAGGGGGGAGACTTTGCAATGCACACCAGTTCCTGGTGAGATCTTGCAACGCACCCCAGTTCCTGGAGAGACTTTGCAACGCATGCCAGTTCCTGTTCCCTGTCCTGGTGTTCTCCCGGCGGAGAGCACTGTTGGTGTCTGGGAGATGCGTCCTTCCGAGGATCTGCAACTGCCACCTCCCGCCCGGGAGGCTGACGGTCAACGTGGGGAACTGTTTCCCATCCGAACGGCTGTGCCCATTCAGCCGTCCTTGCCTGCTGTGCCTGTTTTTCGTGGGGAACTGTCTCCTGCTCGGGGCACTGGGGCGTCCAGCCCACCGGCCAAGCTGGCACCTTGCCAACCAGACTCGGAACCTGTTCGGGACTTTGCCGTAACTGACGGGCTCCCTGAGTGCACAAACTCTGGCCATTCTCAGGGCACCCAACAAGACGGGCATTCTACAGAAGGTACGCCATGACTGCGAAGGTCTGCCCGAACGAGACGGGCTCCTACCTACCTTAAAGACTATATTATTTAAACCAAGGGGGGAGGAGTGTTATGTTGTGAGTTATGCTTAATCTGTTGTGTTATGGTTTGTGCTGAAGCATTCTAGTTCCTCCGTTATGATTGGCCGCCTAATAAAGACCTTCTAGTGGTCCTGAAGCCAGACAGTATACCCAATCAGGAGGCTCTGTTTAGGTCCAGTCAGAGCTCACGGATGTACCAACATTGTATATAGTTCAGTACAGGAATGGTATAAGTTTGGGTGCCGCTCTTATCAGAGCAGATCAGAGCTAAGCAATGTTATGAATAAAAGCCTCGTTATTGATCATCATCTCCTGCCTGTCAATACTTAAAAAAAGAGACTCCAAATTTCTATAAAGAAGAAAAGAAACAGACTGTTGGATTTCAGGGAGAAATTGGGGAAGGATGAATTAAGAGAATTTCTCTTAACTGTGCTAGTCTGAACCTTTGAGAGGGCCTGTATGTGAGTCTCTTGGGGCAATAACTGAAAAGGCCCTGCTCCTTCAGGGTGCTGATTCTGCATCAACAAATGATGGTACTCTGAGCAAGGCCTCATAAGTAGATTTTAAGGCTGGATGTGTATGTGTCTGTTTCATATGGGACTGGCAGCCCTTGAGACACTCTGGAATCAGATCTGCATTGTATCTCTATTATACCTTGCAGTACTGTTCCAAGCAAATGTGGCAGAGCTTTATTAGCCTGTCCATCGGCAGCACAGGGGGCTGCATGGTAACCAAGCAGTGAAAGAGCAGCATCCTGAATGAACCTAGTGGCAGAGAGACATCACATTTTGCTGCTGAAGACAGAAAGTCCAAATAGTGCTCTACATGACGGTAAAAATAAACTACCTTAAATAATTCACAATTCACTACCAAAGTCTGATGTCTGAAGTAAGCTGCCTCACACTGCCATTTGGTAGGGCTAGCCTTATCTAATGATGAATAGGGTACAATAGCAGTCATAGAAACATAGAATCACAGAGTTGGAAGGGACCATGCAGGCCCTCTAGTCCAACCCCCTGCTCAATGCAGGATCAGCCTAGAGCATCCCCGACAAGTGTTTGCCCAGCCACTGCTTAAAGACTGCCAGTGAGGGAGAACTCACCACCTCCGGAGGCAGCTGATTCCACTGTTGCACAACTCCTGACTGTAAAAAAGTTTTTCCTAATATCCAGCCGGTACCTTCCTGCCCTTGATTGAAACTTATGATTGTGAGTCCCATCCTCTGCTGCCAACATGAACAGCTCCCTCCCTCCTCCAAGTGACAGCCCTTCAAATACTCAAAGAGAGCGATCATGTCCCTTCTCAGCCACCTCTTCTCCAGACTGAACATCCCCAAGTCTCTCAGCCTTTCCTCGTAGGGCTTGGTCTCCAGGCCCCCGATCAGCTTCGTCGCTCTCCTCTGCACCTGCCCCATTCTGTCCACATCCTTTTTAAAGCGAGGCCTCCAGAACTTCACACAGTACACCAGGTGCGGCCTGACCAATGCAGTACACAGTGGGACTATGAGTTGACATATTTATTTTATTTATTGTTTCAATTTATATCCCACCCTTCCTGCAAGTGGGCTCAGGGCACAATAAATTCCAATACAATCTTAAAATGATTCAGTTAAATAGATAACAAACATTAAATTAATACAATAAAGCCAGTTAAAGCCAATTAAAGTGGGCAGTGCAGCAATTTTCAGTTCCTACAGCCAGGAATGAGTGGGCCGGAGCCGAGCCATAAAGTTCTCATTAATAGCAGCACACAGCAACAGCAACAGGGAGGCCAGCCGGTAGATGTCTGCTGCCTCAACATCTTGTGATTTGGATGTTACGCCTCTGCTGATACACCCCAGATCGCATTAACCTTTTTTGTCGCTGCATCACACTCTGGCTGCTCATATTTAACTTACAGTCCACCCGTACCCCAAGATCTTGTTCATACAAACAGTGATGTGGTATTGTTTGCTTGTCTGTCATGCTACAGCATGGCTGAGAAAAGCAAAGGGAAAAATTGTTTAAAGGGCTTTAAGGAAGGGCTACAGGCTACAGAAGGGCCTGTGCAAAAGGAAGGAGCAGAACCAGTGGGGGCCACCACAGAGCAGGCTGTATGGGAATGGAGCTTGGGGACACCATCCCTGACCATTCCCACGCTGCTTTCTCCTGCTGGTGTGGCAGGGGAACAAAGCACGTGATAGACCTGGGGTTCCCAACATGGCACCTGTGGGCACCATGGTGGTCCTTGACACCTTTCCTGCTGTAATGTATTCAATAGCTGCCACTGAATGCATGATGTATGTGAAACATCTAATTGACTTGCCATGTTGAGCTTCGTCCTGGGCTAGGATCCAAATCCACCCAATCGCATTGCTAGCCCAGGAAGCACCTAGCCAATCACTTTACAGCAAGCTCCCTGAGTGGGAACGTCCGTGATTGGTCCTTATATGAACAACCGTATTGGCTGGTATTTGTACAGTGGGTGTGGCTACATTAGCCGGGAGAGTTTATTTTATTTATTTATTTATTTAAGGCATTTTAACCCCGCCCTCCCCGCAAGCGGGCTCAGGGAGGCTTACAGGGGCTCAAGCCCAGCATAAAACCCAATTAAACAATAAAATCACAACTGTAACGATAACAATAAATAACAATAAAGTTTAAAAGCAGGACAACTGCAATGTAAAAGCTGAACTGTTCTGTTCTGGCTATCAGATGTTGATCAGTGTTGGAGTTGTGTTCGAGTTGAAGAATAAAGTTGTGTTCTTGCTGAATCACTCTCCGACTTCTTTGTTAAGCGAGCGACTTAACACCTGCAGCCCACCAAGTATTTTTAGAAAGTGAACAGGGCCAGTTGGGGCTTTTGCCAGGGAGAGCTTCTGCAATTGCTTTCAGAGGAGGCATAACAGGAAATAGGGAACAGAGACAATACTGAAAGGACAAATAAAGGTAAAAAAAGAAATAGAAGCATGATAAACCATGTTAGTATTTACTATTTTGCACTAACAAGCTATCATGTTTAATTATGCTTAAAATATGTGCTCAGAACATTGTGCACTACCAGCATTTTGGAGGACAAGACACTTAATTTTTCCATTTCAGGCTATATATAACATACCATGTTGCTGAATTATTTATATGACATGAATTTAATGTGTCTGCCTTCATGAGGGCACCTAATTTTCATGGAAGTATTCTTGCTTTGCTGCAACAGAGGCAAACTTGTATACGAGGCCAGCTGAAGACAGTGTTGAACCTGGACCTTGATTCAAAATTCCAGCTCAGCCTAGGCAAGTGGCTATATCTGTGCCTGAGTCCATAACAATGTAACCATGACAGTGTGGCCCCACTGGTGGACTTCCTGATGGCGCTGGTATTTCTGGCCACTGTGTGATACAGAGTGTTGGACTGGATGGGCCTTTGGCCTGATCCAACATTGGCATCTCTTATGTTCTTATGTGTGCCTACCTCACAAGAGGGTGGTAACTGATCTTATGTTCTTATGTGTGCCTACCTCACAAGAGGGTGGTAACTGAAGATATTATTAAAACCCTCTCTGCTCCTGCATCTTCCAGAGCAGCTTGACAGACCAAAATATATTGAATTAAGTTTTCCTAACATGGGCATAAAACAATGGGAAAAGTTCCGTGTGCTTGACTTCTGCATTAAAAATCCAAGACCTGTATAAGACTGCTGCCTCTTGAAGAGGTCTACAGACCGTCCTATGAGGAAAGGTTGAAGGAGCTGGGTATGTTGAGCCAGGAGAGGAGATGACTGAGAGGTGATATGATAAACCATCTTCAAGTCCTTGAAGGGCTGCCATATAGAGGATGGTGCAGAGATGTTTTCTGGTGTCCCAGAAGGTTGGACCAGAACCAACAGGTTGAAATTAAATCAAAAGAGTTTTTGGCTAAACATTAGGAAGAACTTCCAGACAGTTAGAGTGGTTCCTCAGTGGAACAGGATTCTTCCTCGGGAGGTGGTGGGCACTCCTTCTTTGGAGGTTTTCAAGCAGAGGCTGGATGGCCATCTGGGAGCCATGCTGATTCTGTGCATTGAGAGGGAGAGGGAGGGCAGGAAGGGTTGCCTCACTGTTTAGTTCTCGTGGCCCTTTCTTACACACCCAGGGAAATGCTGATGATCGCCGCCTTGGGGTCCAGAGGCAATTTTTCTCCAGGCCAGTTTGGCCAGGAATCCTGGAGGATTTTTGTCAACTTCTGAGCATGGAACAGGGATCACTGGAGGTGGGTGGGGAAGGTATTTGTGAATTTCCAGCATTATGCAGGGGGTTGGACTAGATGACCTTGGAGGTCCCATCCAACTCAATGATTCAATGATTCTATTATTCTAATAATGCATTAAAACAATGTATAAATTCAAGGACAGGCATCGTTTCAAAACTACAGCTTCTTTATGTAGGTGAGGGAGCTTGGGCAGGTGAAGCATTCCATTCTTCTGGATGCTGTGAGATGACGAGCTGCACTGCCACAACCACTGAAATTTATTTATTTACATTACCTATAGTCCATGTTTCTGGCAGGGACTTCAGGCACACAGAATAATTCAATACAATCAGTGGGGTGGGACATAAGGAAAGAAATATGTCAAAACTGGAAATTGATGGGCAGATGTATCCTTAATTGTGGAATGGTGAGAGTAATTAACTGAGACCCAATTTATTTTCTTCACCTGAAATTAAACCCAAACAAATGGTAACCATATAAACAAAACTTGTTATTCCTGTTTGGTCCTTGAATCTGTTAAACATCTTCATTATGCTGTATGTTAATTTACTGCTCACCCTCTACTTATATGTATGGACTGGTCATTTCCATTTAATTGTATCTGGAAAAGTGGGCATGCACACAAAAGCTTATACCTTGAATTAAACTCTGTTGGTCTTAAAGGTGCCACTGGACTCAAACTTTGTTCTGCTGCTTCAGACCAACACGGCTACCCAACTGAAGCTATCAACATTTATTTGAGCACAAGCTTTTGTGAGCTTCAGATGCACAGGAGTATCAGTCCGTCAATTTATACATGCAACAGAAAGAGAGAGGAAGGGAGACTTGGATTTAGAACTCCCAGGGTCAAAACCCTGCTCAGTCATAAAGCTTATGGGGTAACTTCGCGCCAATCACGCTTTCTCAGGCCATCCTATCTCATGGACTGGTTGTGTGGTCTAAATGAAAAAGGGAAATCCATGTGTACACCATTCTGAGGTTCTTGGAGGAAGACTGAAATAAAAATATAATAGACAATGCCTAAGCTTGCAGTGTTACCTCAGTTTCTTCTATTGTGTCATTATCAGCACTCATAGTAAGTTAAGTTATATTTTTCATTTTCAGTTATAGGGTTGAAACATTGGCTGTGTAAACTGTGCACAGTATTGTCAGATTAAAGAAGATATCTGGATCACAGTCAAGAACACATGGAGAATATCAATCATATATGTCTGCAGGGGGGAAATGTATTTATTTTAATGTATTCTGTGACCTGTGCCATAGGCTCAGACTTCTGTGTAGTAATGGACAAGATTAGACAACTACATAGACAGATATGTGAGAATGTATTTATACATCTACTCCATCTCATGCAAAAGGAAGTAAAATTGAAATGTAGCAAATGTATAACCAGGAAAGCTGGACTCCTCCAGTGAGAAATCAGATCCTGCAGTTTCACTACGTATCCAGTGCCCTTCAGTCCCCAGTAAGTTCCTTCAGAAAAGGTGGTGTCCATCTGACTATTAGGGTTGTCAAGCTCCTGGTGCTGGTTGGAGATCTCCTGGGATTACAACTGATCTTCAGGTGAGAGAGATCAGTTCACCTGAGAAAATGGCAGCTTTGGAAGGTGGGCTCTGTGGCAGCATACCTCATTGAAGTGCCTTCCCTCCCCAAATGCTGCCCTCTTCAGGCTCATCCGCCAAATCTCCAGGTATTTTTCAACCCGGAGCTGGGAATCCTACTGACTCCTACAGATGTGTGGCAGCTCCAAACTAACACTTGGTCTTTTACATTCTTAGTTAACTCTCTGCTGAGGGGTGGAGTAATTGTCTCTTACGTTGTTCAGCTGAGCTCTGACCATTACTGAAGGAATAGTTGTATTCTTTTTTAGACCCTTTATTCCATCTGCCTGATTTTTTATCTCACCATTCTTCTAAGGAGCTCAAGGTAAGGTACACAATTCTCTCCGCCTCAGTTTAACCCTGGAAACAGCCATCTGACCAGCGTCCCCTCTAAGCTCCACAGTGCTGTGAGCAGAAATTCTACCTCATGATGACATTGTGACCCTGTCACATGACAGTCTTGCTTGTCACCTAGATGAGTATGATCTAATGCAACATACCTGGCTGTCATCTTGTCTACATATCATACAATATGCTGTCACAGTCCCCAGTAAGTTCCTTCAGAAAAGGTGGTGTCCATCTGACTATTAGGGTTGTCAAGCTCCTGGTGCTGGTTGGAGATCTCCTGGGATTACAACTGATCTTCAGGTGAGAGAGATCAGTTCACCTGAGAAAATGGCAGCTTTGGAAGGTGGCCTCTGTGGCAGCATACCTCATTGAAGTGCCTTCCCTCCCCAAATGCTGCCCTCCTCAGGCTCATCCGCCAAATCTCCAGGTATTTTTCAACCCGGAGCTGGGAATCCTACTGACTCCTACAGATGTGTGGCAGCTCCAAACTAACACTTGGTCTTTTACATTCTTAGTTAACTCTCTGCTGAGGGGTGGAGTAATTGTCTCTTACGTTGTTCAGCTGAGCTCTGACCATTACTGAAGGAACAGTTGTATTCTTTTTTAGACCCTTTATTCCATCTGCCTGATTTTTTATCTCACCATTCTTCTAAGGAGCTCAAGGTAAGGTACACAATTCTCTCCGCCTCAGTTTAACCCTGGAAACAGCCATCTGACCAGCGTCCCCTCTAAGCTCCACAGTGCTGTGAGCAGAAATTCTACCTCATGATGACATAGGTCAATCTGAAAGAGAATGAGGACTAACCAGAGGCCACCCAGGGAGCTCTTTAGCAGAGTGAGGGTTTGAAGTGTGGCATGGTGCTTAGAGTGACCGAATTCAACTCTCTAAATGCTACACAGCACTGACCCTCTCATTAGATGCCATCCCCTCAAGTTTTAAAACAGATTTTCATTTGAAAAATGCATTGGAGGTTTTAAATATTACAAAATAGTAATCCACAAGAAGATTTTTTTAAATTAGGTACATTTCCGTCAAAAATCCAGTCTTTTGCTAACTGAAACAGCACTGGAGGCTGTCAGCGGAAACTTGCATATCCATTTGTCAAAAACTTTCTCATCAGAAATCATTTCATTGCCCAATCACATAAGGTCTACCTTTAGCTATCATCAGATTAGAACATAAGAAGAGCCCTGCTAGATCAGACCAACTGTCTATCTAGTCCAGCATCCTGTTTCACACAGTGGCCAATGAGTTCCTCTGGATGGCCAATAACAGAGCATAGAGGCTGAGGCCTTCCTCTGATGTTGTCTCCTGGCTCTGGGATTCAGAGACTGACGTTGAATCTGCATTTGCATTTTCCAATCAGTTTCGTACTACTGTGACACCGTCTTTCTCTATGCTTGTTTGAATGTTGTTTGGAGAAGATTCTTTTAAAGCAGTGCGGAGGTGCAATGACAGTGGAGCCCCCACGAAAGAGCAGTAAACATATGTGGACGTGCAAAAGTATGCTAGCACTGTTGAGGTGTGAAAACGAAACCAAATGTAGACAGCTTTTTTGAAGACGGAGTCAAAAGGCTGGGACACCGGTGGGAAAGACAAATGCAGATTCGACCCTTAGTGCCTCTGAATGTGGAGGACCCCCCAGTCACCATGGCAGTAGCCACTGACAGACTTATCCTCCATGAGTCTATCTAATCCCCTTTTAAAGCTGTTTATTCCTGTGGCCATCACTACATCCCCTGGCAGCAAATTCCACATTTTAATAATGATGTTCCAGAAACTATTGCACCTCCACCAGTGCCCTTGCCAGTTTTTAAAGTTAGTAATATGTACTATACTATGAATTCTTAATATATGTGAGTTTTTCACGTTATGAGGTCGCTTAGATGTATTTGGTAAGACTATATATTAATTCAATGAATATAGTGTCTGTTTCATAAAGTAATGGTGTATTCTCTTCTCTGCCTCATTTACAGTGTAAGATGCTTTTAGGGAGAAGGGTACATCATTTGTGGCTCATGAGCATGTTACCTTACATAGCCATCGCTTTTCAAATTTGGAAATAAAAGCAGCATTTGCTCTAGGACTGAACTCCTGAAATTGGAGTCCACTCAAAAAGTCATTACAGCATCTAAGAGGGAGAGGATCTTTTCCAAGGAGCTGTTGACTCTGCAGCTCAGGGTTAATTCACCCAACCACTGGGTTTATGGCGGCTCTCCCACTTGCGGTGAGTGGGTCATCCAGTTCATTACACACAAGTGAAAGATGCTGGTTCTTCATCCTGCTGTAAGACCAGTTCAGTTCAGGGAGAGGTGAGCGTAAGAACCAAAGAGTATTGTTTTAATTTTGCATGCCTTTTGGGCATCCTTAAAACAGAAAACGATAATACATTTTAAAATAAATAAAATTGCATTAAGTGGCTAGAAAGGCATATTTTAAGATAAGAAAAGGATGAAAAACCAAAGCAGAAGACTGGAGCTTAAAACAGGGTGCCCGAGCGAATAAGTATAAAATAATTGTCATAGATCCAGATCCTGCTATTATTATATACATTTAAGGTGTCACATGTAATGAATGGCCTGAGACAGTGTGTGTGGGGTATGTGCATTCCCGTCTGCACTGCAAGACAAATGGAACTTACACTTCCATCTAAATCTTCCATTGCAGGTGCAGATCATTTTGCAGATGTATACATGTTTCATGCGAACGCATACCCAGATGGTGATCCATGTACACATGCCCATTGTTGCATGTGGGAGGGGTCTCAGTGGGGTGTGATGCCATAGAGTACATTCTTCCTAGCAGCCGTTTTCTTCACGGGAGCTTTAACATGGATATCAGTTGTGATTCAAGGAGATCTTCAGGCCCCATCTGGAGGTTGGCTACCCCGCACTCCTCTCTTTGACCTCTTCCCTTTCCCCTCATTTTTCTGGATTTGCTCTGTACAGTCTTTTCTAGCCTTTTTGGACCTGCTCTCTTGTAGTGCAAACCTTAACAGAGGTACACCTTTCTAAAAAATAAATGGCACTGGAAGGATGTAACTGTTTGGGATGGCACTTTCAATGCCACCTGCTTTGCTTCTGTAAAACCTTTCTGCCTCCCCTGCCCCTCTGAAAAGTTTAGCCAATGACATCCAGACACTCTTCTGCCCACCCCGCCCCTCTGGAGAGCTCAGCCAACCACAGCTAGAGGCGCTTCTGCCCACCTTGCCCCTCTGAAGAGCTCAGCCAACCACAGCCTGTCTGCCCCACAGCTTCTGCCTGCCCCACCTCTCTGATGCCAGGGCAGTTCACCCAGTGACTGCCACAGACTTCTGCTACTATCACAAAATCTCTTAGTACATTAGAATATAAATTGTACTGTGAATGTAAATTTTCCTCTTGCGCTAAGTGTTTTTTTCTCAGACCTAGTTTTAAAATGATTCATTCTGAAAATATATGGATTCATTAGCTTCTGTAACTTAATATTTCTCCCTCTCTATATATTTTCTGGTACTGGAAGATAAGTTTTGCATCAATTTCTTACCATTAGCAAGTTAGCGAACACTGTCTGTCTTCCAGCTGGCTGGCGGAAGTTTGTGAACCATTTTATTTTGCATTCAACAATTTTGCCCGAGGAACATTTTCTATGGACCACTGAAGCCTGAGTTTTAAATACCTTGAACTGGTCTAGTAAACGATATTGTTTTGCTTTCCCTTCCCAGAGCAGTGGGCAATTCAGAACAACCTTAGCAGACTCAGTGCAGGGTTTCTGTTTTTGTTTTAGATGAGGGAGCAACACAGTCATTCTGGTATTGTTAAGTATGCAACTTAACAATGAAGTAAGTAACAAAGTGAATCAGCTTTTATTGAGAACGAGAACTTCCAAAGATCACACAGCACCAGACCACACAACGACAAACAACAGTGGAGCATACCCCATCCCCCCCCACTGGTGTAGCCATGCCCTCACAAAGTTAACATCCAATCACATTGTTAAGATAACATCCAATCATTGGTCTTCCCTCCAGCACAGACACTTACATTTTATTGGTTACAGACATTGCTTCAGCCAATGGTGTTGTTTCAGATTAGAATCTGGCTGAGGTCTCAAGCTTAACATGGGTTTTGATAGAGGTATCTTTGTGGGGGAGAAAACCTCTTTATGTGCTAATTTACAAGCTAGGAAGACTGAGTAAGGAAGGAATACGGCACAGGATGGCTGTATAGAACCTTAGAGAGATGAGTTCAAATGCTGCTTCTGTCATTGTGCTGCTTTTCGCAAGCCATTTGGCATTTTCTTTTTCTCTGTGTATCCCCTTTATGTGCAGCCTCTGTAAAGGCACCTCTCTGTAGTGTAACCTGTGTTATGCCACCTCTTTGCCTTCCCAATGGCTCTCACCTTAGAATTCTTAGCTGGACCCAAAGAACAGGATGGTTTAGTTGTGTACAATAGATAGGCAGAATGATCAGTGTGTGTGGGTGGCTGTGAGGTAAAAGGGGATCATTTGCTCTAAAACAAACAGTTGTTTTCCTTAAACATGAATATTTATAACTAAAACAGTGTAATCGTTTCTGTATGGTTAATAAGCATAATGGTTCCTTAAACAGACCTAGCCTCACCAGCTTTTTTTTTTTACTTGTCACGGGCCAATAACTTTTACAAAGCTTAGGCCCCGGCCTTAAACAGACCTAGCCTCACCGGCTTTTTTTTTTAACTTGTCACAGGCCAATAACTTTTACGAAGCTTAACTTCCCAATTTGCCACCTATCGCAGAATTAGGGCCTGGATTGAGCCTCAGTCCTCTGTTAAACCTACGATACGTTAACTTCTATAGTAAAAGTATAGTTGAATCTTTGGTTCTGTCTCCCAGGAGGCTACAGAATTCTGCTGGTGCTGTGGCCTTCTGGTACTGATAACTCCGTACATTATTTTTGCCTTAGAGGATGTTTATACATTCCAGAAGTTAGTGGTGTCACTCTCAGAATCAAAATG
This sequence comes from Gekko japonicus, assembly GCF_001447785.1. NCBI lineage: Eukaryota > Metazoa > Chordata > Lepidosauria > Squamata > Gekkonidae > Gekko > Gekko japonicus. The sequence continues at coordinate 1,896,857 of NW_015173673.1, forward strand.
GATAGGGTATCTGAAACCAGCTTCCTTGACTCTTCTTAACTTTCTGAGAGCTTCCTGACCCCAGAGATAGAGAGAAAGGGAAGGGATTTGAGTCAGTACATTGGTTCAGTTCTAGTCAGTGCTAGCGTGGCCTGCGTCACATTCATGATAGCCCTACGTGATAGGTACATGAGCAGCTATAGGTCCAAGAAAGATATATAACTTTGGGTTACTAATGGTAAGGGATTGGCCATCAACGTGTTTTCTAGGAAGTACAACTATATTGACTTCTGTACTTTGTAATTTTTTGTGATGTCATTAAATAAAAAAGTTAAAAAAAAAAAAACCAAAACAGTTCCATGTGAGACCTTGGTGGCTAGTCCACAATGTTCTGAATTTTATACAAGTGCACTGTTTTATGTATTGGATTTTTGTTGGAATGCTACAAAGTTTTTCCTGTCTCAAGAGTGTATAATGGAATAAATTGAGCATTGTTTAAGAACTATTGTCTCTCTGTATAATAGATTCAGTCCCTTGCCAGTCTCCACCCAACCAATGAAAGAACTCAGGGGAACTGGGGGAGCCCCAGGAATCCCTGGCCCCCAGAATCCCTCAACGTGACCACCCAGGCTCATCACTTCCACACAGATTTATTTTTTTCACTTGCCACTTAGGCTCATAACTTCTACAGCAGAACAGAGATTTCTATTCCAGCACTATAGAGCACCTCCTTCAAGCTCCGTCCTCCACACACACACTGCTCAGCACTAGCTCTCACACAAAGCCTCTCTCTAGGGTTGCAAGGAGTTACCGGGCTTGTGGCACGGAGTTCCCAGCTCCAAGCCTAGATCTTACCATAGAGTTTTGGTCAAAATGCTAGAGCATCACTGTGCAATGCACCCAGCATGATGATGTTACTTCCGGGTGATGTCATCACACCAACTCCAACACCACAGGAGGGGGCTGTTCAGGGGTGGTGCTTCTCCTGCCAGCCAGCTGGCTGGAGGCAGATTGGAGCCCCCAAAATTGGTGGGAAACCCACCTCGACTGGGGGTCTGGCAATCCTACCTCTCTCTGAACAAAACAGGCAACTTTGCCCCCCTCCCCGGGGTACAACTATCATCCAGTCACAACACACTTCACTCACTCACTCATTCAGGCCTCCCCTCTTTCTTACTCTACAGGCTTACATTTTAGATCACAGCAACATACATCTAAAACTCCATATTAAAACCTAGAAATAAAACACACACAGATTATTTACGTGACAAAACACCACACATTCTCTCCTTTGTAAAGATAAATATCACCTGTACCTGAAGCTATGTTTTCCCTGGGAAATTTTTCACTTGCTAGTGTATAAAAACTTTGAAACTTATCTATTTCCTCAGGAAATTTGTATCCTGTCTTTATGCTCAGAGGACCCAAGGTGTCTTAAAGTAAAAGCAGATAATAAAACACAACAATCTAAAGAAATACACGATATTTTAAGTAGCAGATATATAATTCAACACTAAAAGCAGCAGATTAAGAAAAGCCATTAAAGAATCACCATTAAAGCAGCACAAAGTACCCGAGTCATCTTTAAAAAAATATTTTAACAATCTGTCTGAGATCTCTCAAAGTCCCCAGTGCAATAAAACATCAGCTAATTTCAAAAGCCCTCCAGAAAAGACAGTTTCTTCCTAAATTAAGCTCAAAAGTCGGCCAAGAAATGTTAAGAGCTCTAACTCTACAACTTTAGGCTTGAAAATGTTAGAGGCAGCTTCCCCAGTGCTCCCTGAGAATTGTGCAATTCTGTAGCAGTCTACAGATTTCTATCATTTTTAACACTTTCTTGAGTTCTGTGAGAGAAATGACTGATTTAAAACTGGTTTACATATCTAGAGCTGATACAGTCGCCAGGTGCCTGCACGAAAAAATGTCCTGTCACTTTTTCAGTGGTTTAATGGGGCATTACTTACCTGCAGGCCATGAAACGCTACAGCTGCCCATTTCCACGCATTTTCTACCCAGGACGGGCTTGTGTGGTTTCCCTGTTGTTGCTGCAGCTTCCAGTACAGCGTAGCAGCAATAGGGATTTGCCATGGTACTTTCCCCCACATTTCCCCTGCCCCAGTCCCCTAGCAGAAGCCATCCCCGCACTAGGTATGCCAGTCTCCAGGTGGGACCTGGGGATCTGCCAGAATTACAGCTCATCTCTAGACTACAGAGATCATCTCCCCTGGAGAAAATGAATGCTTTTGAGGGTGGACTCTATGGCACTGTACCGCAATGAGGTCCCTATCCTCCCCAAGCCCTATCCCCAAATTTCCAGGAGTTTCCCAACCTGGATCTGGCAACCCTATTCCCCCCCATCCCCACCAATGGCCAGGGGGAATCCGGCAACCCTACCCTGCACCTCTAGGACTTTTTCATTTTTAAAAAAAATCAGAAAATGAATATTGTTATAAGATTTTAACAACCTGTATATCCAGTTTGCTGAATCCTCAGCTTTGATTTTGTTTTAGGCTGCGGTCACACTGGAGGCTTGGTGCAATCTGGTAGTACGTCTGTTTGTGGCGGTTTAAATCGTTGTGGTAAGGGGTGACCAGACAGCACACCCTGAAGTGGCCTCACTGCGCACTTGCCCTGTGGTCGACTGTTCAGATTATTGCTGCAGGGCAACCACAAAGTGGTTGGTTGGGTGGCTTCTTTTAAAAAAACTGTATTTTGCATACGCCCATAACCGCTTACTCGAAGCACCACTCTGTTTTGACAGCTGAAGGAGTCTGCCTCCCCCTCTGAAAAAGCTCATATTTTCAGTTAACCCCTTCCCCACCCTGTAGGTAGAGGAACCGGCATGAAAAAAAGACAAGAGGCTTCTCAGCATGCCCTCCCCCTCCCTTGCCTCAGAGAACAGCTGTAAGCTTGCTGTTATGCACAAAGATGCAGTTATGCACACATTGCTAACTGACTAAAAAAAAACAAGGAGCAAAAACGGAACACAGCAATCAGACTTCCCAGCAGGTTGAGCTCGCACCAGGGGAGTTCAGGCATCTGGAAATGCAGGATGAAAACGCTGATATCGATAAACACCAGACTTTCCCTGGTGCCTGATTACTCCATTTCCAAAGTGAGGCAGAACGGGGTGGCCACAACTGGGGCACGGAGGGCAGATGTTGCTGTCTAATCGTGCTCTTTAATTCCGCAAAGATACCACAGTGATATTGGGCAAAATACTCGTGTGACCACAGCCTTAAAGTCTCTAATACCTTTCTTTGCAGAAATATGCCTTTCCCCTTATATCTCTGCAAGTTAAGGGCTAGAGATTTTTTAAAAAAATGAAAGCTGGGAATTCAGAAAGCCTATGTTCAGATTGTTATACAATGACATTTACTTGCCGGTTTAAAAAGCCCCTCCCCTGCAGCGGCAATGGTAGAAGAGCCTCCATGGGGATGAGCACAGGGAAAATGGTTGCCATGTGGGTGCAACTGGGAAAATCCAAACTTTCCTGTTCGCATGGCAGTTATTTAGGCTTTGCTGTGATCTTTTCTGAGAGAAAAACCCTAAGCATTGAACCCAGGATAAATAACCAGTGTGGAAGTGGTCTAAGTCTCTATTAAAGCAACAGGACATTTTTAACTGGGGCTGCTGGCAACGTTAAGACCAGGCAAAATCTAAATGAGGCTCTGGCTAATTTTGATAAGTCACAGAGATTACCACCCACAGGTCCAAACAGTCATTCTAGTGTTGCTTTTCGCCAACAATATGAAGGTGGCCACATAAAATTGCATCTGTTACTTTCAAAGGTCATTTTTGAGAAGATTGGAGTTTATTCAATATATTAACATTTGGGGGGGTTGCCTTATTATATTTCCAGGGCAGAACAGCTTTCTTCTGCTTCATGCCTCCAAGAGTTCTATAACACTTCTATTTTTTTTAAAACCATCTTGGTAAATGAGGCTTCAGACATCCTTAGAGAACAATTATTCAAAGGAGCACCATTAAAAATGTACAGATTTACAGTCAATGATTTAACCAATCCAATTAAGGACTGTGTAGATCTTGCTTGTGATGTTCTGATGATGATTTTTTAAAATGGTAACAAAAAGAGCTGTAATAAGCAGTCTATCGCAATTTTATTTTAATGAGTGATTTATTTTAGTGGGCAAGTTAGAAAGGATGGCCAGCAATGTTCCCTGGGCGACACTGGTGGGATGTCACCTGTTGGAGGCAGTGGTTCTTGATATTCTGATGAATCAGGCATGCAGTTGAAGCAGCCGTGAACATCAGATTTAATACAGCTTGCTCACAAGACAAAAATCGCTATTCATATTACTGCAGCTGCCCAAAAGGGCTATTCATTTATTTATACAATAGCGCAAATGTTGTAAAAGTAAGGATTACAGACAGGGTGGCTTTCATGTTATACTAGTTGGGATTTCTAGTCATAAATATCGAAAAGAAAAATATTTCTTCAAGTCAAAACAAAATCTTCTCTTTCCCGTCATCCCTAGCCCAAGAACTGCTACACTGAAGACAAATGCCTAATGAAAAGCCTGCACAATTTGTAGCACCAGGCTAACTCCAGCCCACCAGCCAATTTATCCTGTTTAATGATGCCCATATACCACCCCCTTTTTGCAGACCCAGGCAGGCAGAGAAAGCAGGGAGCTGCCAATACGTGACTCTGTGTGTGTGTGTGTGTGTGTGTGTGTGTGTGTGTGTATGACATTTGATGTGGTGGCTAACAAGTAAGTACAGGTCTGACGTAGTTTGTTTCTCCAAATGACCCATACTTGAACTTTGCATATTTGTAATTCAAGTGAAAGAATCCCATCAATCAGCATGTATAGACAAGTAAAGACTTGGGGTCAGATATAATTTCAAACCACAGGCCATTTCCACATTGGGTTATCTATTCCATGTTCACTGCTTTTGGATAGCAGGGTTTTGTTTTTGTTTGTTTTTTCCTGCTTCCCCACAGCATTGTGGTGCATTTGTTTGCACCTCTGGGGATTCCCTGACATTTCTCCAAACTTTCTCAAACCTGCTTTGCTCTGAACATTTGGGAAGGGTCACAGTAAAGCCTGATGGCTGCAGTGTGGGTGGAAAAATTCAGCCTACAGGGCAGTTATTTTCCCTGACCCCATTCCCATGGCAGCCATTTCTGCCCCCCCCCCCCACACTAGGGGAGCATATTATTTTTTATAAAATTGGCACAAGGATATTGTTATGTCAATACAGTGTTGTAACTATAGCTGTAGCAACTATATATATGTGGCTGGTCTTGCGACCGTAATAAATTCTACTACTAGCTGTAGCAGGTCCTCTGAATTCTCAGCTTTCATTAAAAAAAGAGAAAAAGTCTCTAGCTGCTTTCCTTGTGGAGATAAACCCTACCTTTGCAAGGGAAATGGCTAGAGACTTACTGTTTTTAACAAATGAAAGTGAAGAATTCAGAGAACACGCTACATCCATAGTTACCGCGTTATATCAATATAACAATATTCTAGTGAGAATCTTTCAAAAATGGAAAAGTCCTGGTGGCCCAGGTGTCAAACTGTTCCTCCATTGGCACCTCTTTCCTTCCTTCAGCTGTTGTGCTCCAACAATCTGGGCCTCCAAATAGGAGACGGGAGTATGGTGGCTAACCTCTAGGTGGGTGCTGGAGATCTTGTGGAATCACAACGGATCTCCAGACCATAGACATCAGATCCCCTGAAGAAATTACTGCTTTGTTGTTATACCCAGATGAGGTCCCCAAACCCTGCCCTCCCCAGGATCCACCTGAAAATCTCCAGGAATTTCCCAGCCGTGAGCACGCAACCCTAGATGGGAGGACAAAGGTTACTTCCTCCAGGCTCAGTTGGCCACACATCCTCTGCCAACCCCCCCTGGTCCCGGCTGGACCAATCCATAGTCTTGCAGAAAGTCTCCCCACCCTCCCTCAACGTCTTCCCCACTCTTGCCCACTATCTCCTGAGCCATTGCCCACCACGGCCTGCGTGGGTCTCCTCCCCCACTGCCCTGGCTGGGTACTTAGGGGCTCCTGCCTCTGGGCTTGCTGGGTGGCCTGGCAAGATCTGTGGGAGAATCCTTCCTGCCTCATTGCTGATGCGGCCTCTCTGGCACTGGCTGATGATGTCATCAACCAGGTAGTTGTGCATCAGGGATGGGAGTTGTCAGGGGCTGCTCCTTCCCCGCAGATTGCTGACTTAAATGTCCACTGTAGAAATTATGCTAGAATGGAGTTTACAGGCTGCTGTGCTATATGGAGCTTTAATTTGAGCTCAGTCATCAGAGTTTAGTTCAGGAACATGCTGTGAAATATTTATTTATTTATTATTCGTATTTATACCCTGCCCTCCCAGAGAACCAGCTCAGGGTGGCTTACAGAAGTTGGTACAATGTACCTAATCAGCATAAAACTTTTAAAACAGCTTAAAACATTCATAACATTTAAACATTTAAAGTGCTCGCAGTATTAATAATTCCTTAAATTAGATGGCATGCTCTAAGATATCATCCGAGTTCTCAATCCAGCGGTCTCCCAGTCTCCCAAGTAGATATAGGCCTAACTCCGCGTTAGGGCCAGTCCTGTACTACAGATGTTCTAGTAATATAGTTGGTGGTCATGGTGGCGGATCCTGATTGAAAGCCTGGTGGAAGAGCTCCATTTTGCAGGCCCTGCGGAACTGCAAAAGGTCCCGCAAGGCCCTGATCTCTTCCGGGAGCTTATTCCACCAGTAAGGAGCCGCCACCGAAAAGGCCCTTGCCTTGGTGGCGGCGAGCCTGGCATCTTTGGGGCTTGGGATAATTAACCGATGTTGTAACCCCGATTGTAGTGTTCTCTGGGGAAAGGCAGTCCCTCAGGTATGCCGGACCCTGACCATATAGGGCTTTAAAGGTAAGTACCAGCACCTTGAAGCATATTCTGTATGCTATTGGCAGCCAGTGCAGTGGCCTGAGCACAGGCCGGATAACAAAGTGCTCTGGGGCATAGGCAGACTGTTTTATTACACACTCTGAAGTGTCTTCTTTTCCTACTCTATGCTGAAGTTATTCATTCATTCTACAACAGCTTAACCTGCACTGGCTTCCAAAGCAGGCGTTTTACTAAACAGACTTAAATAGATTCCTAAGAGTGCTGACTCTCACAGTGGTAGGGGTTTCTTCCCCTTCCAGTTACAGAACAGCTAAAGCTCAAACACAATCAGCGGTACTTTACTACCTAGAGAGGTAGTTATGGGGAGGGAATGGAAGGAAAACAGTATATTGGCATTTTGTGCCTGGGTGTATACATGTCCTTCCCCTCCCCAATTCAGAGATCTAGCATCCCACAGGAGGGGCATCTGAAATCTGTAAGCACAGCTCTTTTCTTAAAAAGTAGGGAGCAGTTTCCCCCCCAGATGCAGATATCAGAAAGCAGTAACAGTTGGAGTGTATATTACCATGACAACCAGGAGGGGCTGTGGCTCACTGGCAGAGCATTTGCTTGGCATGCAGGAAGTCCCAGGTTCAATCCCCGGCATCTCCAGTTAAAAGGAACAGGTAGGAGGTGATGCGAAAAGACCTCTGCCTGAGATCCTGGAGAGCTGCTGCCAGTCTGAGTAAACAATACTGACTTTGATGGACCAAAGGTCTGATTCAGTATAAGGCAGCTTCATGTGTTCATACCTAGTGCTAGCATATGTGGGGATTCCATGTTGGGAGGAAGTAACACTCAACACTTTGCGCCTTTGAAAGGATGCATAGGTGCCTATTCAGTGAGATACACAGCTCTGGCATGAAATTGATCTTATGCTTTGGATGATAGGCAAACATAAAGTGACAAATAACAACAACTGGCCAGACCATGCCAAGAGAACCTCCCCTGATGACATAAGCTTGATTTCTTTGAAGGCCTGGTCCACCCATTAGATGGACCAAGGCAATTGCCTAAGGTGCCAGGGGATGGCGAGTACCAAGCTGGCAACTGTTCATGTTGGCCTGGGCCTGCTCACGTGGCCTGCCTTCCCTGCCCCACCCCTTCCCCCATGAAGGAGGGAAGGAGGAGCAGGTGGTCACCAGTTCTGCTGCTGCCAGACCCCCAACCCACTCACCTCACAGGGCAGCAGCTACTGCCAGCTCCTATCCACCCATGTCTGTACGTGGTAGCTCAAGCTCCATATGTGTTCCATGGCTCTGTGCACATCCAGGCCACTGTAGTGGGAGGTGGGGAGCTAGCAGCAGGTGGCCCCCTGGTTAGCAGTTGGCCAGGGCAACCAAACCCACTTCTCTGAAGGAAGATACTTGGAGAAGAGTTTCCCCAACCAATGTCAGGGAATCATGAAGTTCGTATTTCATAGTACAAGTAGCTACCGTAAGATTTCTTTCAAAATGACAACAGCAGCACTAAGGTTGTGGTCACACGAGGAGGAGGAGGAGATTGGATTTATTTGCAGCAATATCGTTGCGGTATCTTTGTGGATTTAAAGAGCATGACCAGACAACAACATCTACCTTCAGTGCCCCAGTCATGGCCACCCCGTTTTACCCGGCTTCAGAAGCAGAGTAACCAGGCACCAGGGAAAGTCCAGTCTTTACCAATGCCAGTGCTTCCACTCCGCTTTTCCGGACGTCTGAACTCATCTGTCGAGAACTGAAGCCAGATGGGAAGTCTGAACCGGCAGATCCGTTTCCGCCGTTTTTTTTTAAATAGATGCCGATATTTGCATAAGCGCATGAGTGCATATGTGCACGTGCCCGCCTGTTTTTAAAAGAAACTGACCAGGTAGTGCACTCCATTGTTGCGGCGCAGCAGTAATGTGGATGCCTCACTACCAGGCGAGTGTGCGGGAAAATTGCAGCACAGAGTGTTGCCTGGTCGGTCCCTCCCACAACAATTTGAACTGGTGCACTTAGAGACGCACCCAGTCTGTGCCTAACCTCCAATGTGACCACAGCCTAAGTTGCATCTTGAGAATTCTTGTGCTGCTTAGTTTATTTCTGCCTTCTGACCCTAGCAGAGAAAGACTGAGAAAGTCCCTTCTTGCTATAAGGAGGTAAACATCAAAACGAGGAGATCCCTTTGTTATCTGAACATGAACCTTCCTCTGACCACAGGCGTTAAAGCTTTTATCATCACCAGAAAAGTCAGAATTGGGCACAGTGGATTCCAATAATCTATTACAGTTGTCACTGAGGACAGTACTTTGCATTTGGTAGTCAGACGTGTATGTTGTATGAAACTGGGAAGAATCTCTTTCCAGATCGCATGATAGCATGGAAACCATTAGATCCCGACACCTAAGAAAAATTGACTGAACTCAATAGAATGTGACTCATCTGAAGTAAACACAGTGTGGTCGGGCAGGGAAAAAATAATCAGTGGCATCAATGCAGAGTGAAAGAATACTGATTAGGGAGCAGCATCACAGAGAAAAGCCCGAGGGGGTATAGTAGATGAAATACTAAGTCTGAATTACCAGTTCTGCACTGTCACAACAAGGGGGGAAATATTGCATTGAGCAGGGTTAAGGGAATCCTATGTCCTCTGAGCATAGTGATTCTGTTCCTGTACTTATTTCAGACCTGGGGTAAAGCTGTGATACCAGCTGTGACTTCTGCATCACTGAAATGAGCAGATTCAAAGGTTAGATAGGCAGGAATAAATGCATCTAGGACAGAAGTGAGCAACCTTTGGGGCTGCAAATAAAATTGCTGGCATGAGAGAGAGAGCGCCACTCTGGCTTGTATATTCAGGCTTTCTCAGGTCGGCCTTGCCTGTGGTGAGGCTGTGGTTTAGTAGCAGAGCATCTGCTTTGCACGTTGAGGAACCCAGCCAGGTTCAATCTGCTCAAACCATCCAGCTGTAGGAAGAAGAGTTGGCGTTTGTACCCCACTTTTCTCTACCTTGATGAGTCTCAAAGCGGCTTCCAATCGCCTTCCCCTTCCTCTCCCCACAACAGGCACTTTGTGAGGTAGGTAGGGCTGAGAGAGTTCTGAGAGGTCTGTGACTGGCCCAAAGTCACCCAGCAGGCTTCAGGTAGAGGAGTGGGGAATCCAACCCTGTTCTCCAGATTAAAGGCTGCCACTCTTAACCACTACACCACACTAGCTCTCTTGTAAGTATTGTTTAAAACCACCCCCTGAGGCTCTGGAGAGCCACTGACAGTAACAATAGACAGTACTGATCATGATAAACGAAAGGTTATACTAAGTATGTGTCGCATCCTCCCTTGGTCCTCAGTGTAGCGCCCCCTGTAGCCGTGTTGTCGGGGTCTTGGTCAGGCTCCGGCGGGACAGGCGGCCCTGGAAGCGGACGGCTCCAAAAAGGGAGAGGGAGTGAGGAGCCTCAGACAGACAGGGGACAGGGTTAGGTGCACCCAGAGCGTCCCTCTGTCAGCACGCTGTGAACGTTTTTCCCGCTCTCTTTCCCGTCTTGCATTTCTCTCTCTCTGTGTCTCCCTCTGTTTCACAGCATACGCTTCCTCCCCGGCCCCTTCTCCATCCTGCCTTTTATCTCCCTACCCTGCTCCTGGGACTGCCCATCCGCCCTCCGGCTTAGGCCACACCCCCTTTATCTACCGGGACGCCGGGGGGGCGTCTCCGGGGTGGATGTGGGTATGCAGCTGCTCCCGCCATTCTGCGCCCGTTCTCGGTTCGTCGGCCCCGTTGCGGTCGTCTTGTTCTTCTTCCCAGGGGCTGCTCCATGGACCCCAGTCTTGCCCCCTGACTTGGCCGGTGTGGCACACTGCGGGTGGGGTCGCCGCTCCCATCTCCCTTGCCGGATCGTCGTGCTCTTCCCTTCCCGGTAAGGCATACGGTGGGGGTCTTGTGGGGTTCGTTGGGGGCTCCGGGGTCCGGCCCCCATGGCCCGCAACCTCCGGAGTGGGACAGTATGTGATGCAGGAAAGGAGGACAAACACATAAGCCTGAGAATAAGAAAAGAGCCTTGCTGAATCAAACTGAAATTCCGTCTATTCCCTCATCCTGTTTCCCACTGTATCCAGATGCTCAGAATACTCACAGCAGGACCCCAAAGGCCAAAGATTCCCCTGCTGTTATACCCACCCCACCCTCCTGTAACTGGCATTCAGAGGTATTCTGTCTACGGCTGCCAGCTCTGCGTTGGGAAATACGTGGAGACTTTGGGGGCAGAGCCTGAGGACAGCAGGGTTTGAGGAGGGGAAGGACCTCAATGGGGCATAATGCCATAGAGTCCACCCTCCAAAGCAGCCATTTTCTCCAGGGGAGCTGATCTTGGTCATCTGGAGATCAACTGTTATAGTGGGAGATCTCCAGTTGCCACCTGGAGGTTGGCAACCCTAATTCTGCTCTAAACCATGGAAGTTCCATTCAGCCATCATGGTTCATTACTGCCGACAAATCTTTCCTCCCTGAATTAATCTAACCCCCTTTTAAAGCCATCTAAGCCAGCAGCCGTCATTGTACCCCATGGCAGCAAGTTCTACTGGTTAATTTATGTAAAGTACTCTCTTTTGCCCTGCCCTCCCCACCAATTTCGTTAGGTGCCCCATAGTTTGCTTTTTTTCATGGGGGGAGGGAGAAAAAGTTCTTTCTACTAACTTTCTTCAGACCCCCGTGCATAATTTTATTTATTGTGTGAGTCACTCTGAGGTTTCTAAAGGAAGAACATGATATTAGAATAACTTGGCCATGAGAGGCAGATGTTGGAATTATACTGGCTTCTGTAACCCTTACTTCATTTGGGATAAGCCTGAGCTGGTCCCCTGCCTGCCTGGTTAACATAGAGGCAAACCCAGCCTATGACATTTACAATGCCATCCACTTCCCTGGGAGTAAGCCCCATTGAATAAACCTGAGTAGAATTCTGATTAGACCTGTTTAGGATTGCTCTCTTTGGAAGCAAGTCTGCTTAGAAATAAGCCCCATGTTATCCAGTGGGGCTTGCTCCCAGTAGAGTATCATTAGAATTGGAGCCTTAGGCAAATCCAGATGATGCAGGATCCTCCTGTGCTACCGGTTGCAGGGAATTTCTCGCACTCCAGCTTTGCACACATTAAACGACTGCCTTTATTTTCAAGGCACTCCTTTGATTATGAGGAGAGAGGTCTAGTGGAGAGCCAGAAAAGAACTGGTGGTAAGATGTTGAAACACAGCCAAAAGAGCCTATTGCTCAGATCCTAGATCAGACTGTACTTTTAAATGCCCCCCCATGACAAAAATTCACTAGAAATGCTTTCACAACAGTGTTGTTCCATGTGGTGTTACTTTTCTGCTTGCAGGAGGTTTTTAACAATAGGGGAACCAACCTGCTGTTCGATATTGGCAGAGTATGTTCTATTCGGTGACTTTAGGACTCTTATCAAATCACGGCTACCTCATTCTGCTGCATTTGTAGGCCAGGCCTGTCAGTAAGAATGACTGTAGGGTTGCCAACCTCCAGGTGGTAGCTGGAGATCTCCCACTATTACAATTGATCTCCAGGCAACAGAGATCAGTTCGCCTGGAGAAAATGGCAGCTTTGGAAGGTGGGCTCCGTGGCATCATATACCCCACTGAAGTCCCTATCCTCCCCTCCCCAAACCCCACCCTCCTCAGGCTCCACCCACCAAATCTCCAGGTATTTCCCAGCCCAGAGCTGGCAACCCTAAATGAATGTATGAACTTACTTGTACAGTCCAATCCTGATCATGTTCCATTTGGAACAAATTCCATTTAAATCAGTGGGTTTTAACTTCTGAATCAATATGTTTCATTTGGGCCAAATTCCATTTAAATCAGTGGGTTTTAACTTCTGAACCAATATGTTTCATTTGGGCCAAATTCCATTTAAATCAGTGGGTTTTAACTTCTAAATCAATATGCTTACAAGTAGGCTGTTCCCTGATCCTGGGGGGGAATTAATCACATTCTTCAAGATGCATGCCTTTTCTTTTCGTGAAACATTTATCCTCTGGTGGTGTCATAGTTAAAACACACGCGCGCAGACAACTTCCAAAAAGAGTGCGAAAATAGGCCTAAAAATAGGCCTAACTAGATAAAATATGCAGTAGCCATATGAAAAATTGTTATGAGGAAAAACAGCATTTACGGAAGTTAAAGATGCTTAAAATGTTTTATAAATATCCATCCCGAGGTTTTTCCCTGATCTCTCCATTGCCCCTTTCTCCAGCCCTTCCATGACGGTGGTTCCACTTGGCACCCTTATTGGTGATGGTGGTAACGACACAGGAAGTGGAGTTTAAAACCACAGTTAATAATTTAGCATGATAGTAGCTTCACTGCCTGTCCTGACTGTTTCATGTGGATTAGCAGCAAATGGAACAAGGATCAGCACCCTGAATATGTAGATTATGGGTGGCCACCCAGCATTATGATTCAGAGCACTAATTGCCCCCAAACACATTTATTCGAATTTTATTGGCTACCAAATCTATGGTAATTTCCCCCCTTCCCTAGTATCCCCCCTTAAAAAAAAAAGCCCTTTGGTGTTTGTCTTTTCCCATTTCCACACTGTCCATATTTCTCAGTTCCTGCCGGAGCGCACTGGAGCACCGCTCCGCCAGTCAGGAGCCCAGGGGGTGGTCACATAAGCCCCGCCCCCTGCTCCCACAAGCCATCAGTTGGGCAACCGTGGGGGGGGGCGAAACGTTCCCCCACCTCCCTGAGCCTCGAGGTGGTCACCTTGGACTCGTAGGGGCAAATTCCACTTCTCGCGCAGAGGTCATTCTGGCTCCCCCAGCTCTCCTTCGGCACTCTTTAACTGCTGTTATCGGCGGCAGCTGCAACACCCATGGGGGGGCAGGGCGAAACGTTATCCCG
>NW_015173673.1:1914309-1923262 GCF_001447785.1 Gekko japonicus
GCCGTCACGCTCCCGCACCTCCACGACTCCGATTCCACCCAGTCTCCGTCGCTCAACATCACTAGGTCACCAGGGCTGCTTGCCGATCGCTCCGCCGCTTCGCTCGCCAACCGCTCCGTTGTTCTGCCGCTGCTGCACACCCCACAAGGAGGAGGAGGGTGCCCCCTGCCATCTAAGGCAGGTACCCAATGTTATCTACTCGCATTATTGCGCTTTCGAACCGCTGGGTGGGTGGGAGCTGGGACTAGGGCCGGGAGCTCACCCCGGCTGTGGTGGGTCTCGAACAGCCTTAGTGGATGTTCAGTGTTGTTACCGCAGGCGTTTAAACAGTTGTAGGGGCTTTATTGCAATGTGGTATGGCCTGATATTATGTTCTTATTCCAGTGTGGGGTGTGTGGGAGGCAATGGAAGCTGAGTGATAGGGTCTCTCCAAGTGATTGCCAGAAGTGAGATGCGTTCTGGTCTTGTGTCTTACACATAATCTTACAAATAGTCCTTTGCATTTATATCATGCTTTCAACTTTAAAAGGATCCTAAGGCTGATTGTGTGAACTTAGGCACATCACGAGAGGTAGAGCAGGAAGGGTTGCATCAGTGCTTAGTTCTTGTGGCCCTTTCTTACACGCCCAGGGAAATGCTGATCGCCACTTTGGGGCCAGGAAGCAATTTTTCTCCAGGCCAGTTTGGCCCCCAGTGATCCTGGAGGGTTTTTTAAATCATATTCTGGGCATGGAACAGGGGTCACTGGGGTGTGGGGGGGTATTGGTGAATTTCCTGCATTGTGCAGGGGGTTGGACTAGATGACCCTGGAGGTCCCTTCCCACTCTATGAGTATGATTCTATAATTCACCCAGGCTGGCTGTGGGCATGCCAGCACCTCTGTCAGGCAGAAGCGACTGAGATCCTCCCCCTCCCCTTTTCCTTCGCCCGACTTGGAGGCGAAGGGAAGGGAGAGGGGGGGAAAGAATGGATCCCAGGTGCTTCTGCCTGTCAGAGGGGCTGGTGCACACTTCCGGTGATGTCAGGGGGTGTGGCATATGCTAATAAGTTATGCTAATGAGCTCCTGCACCTCTTTTTCTATGAAATGACCCCTGCTTAGAACAGTATTTAGTGGGTTGGCCTGCAGGTTTAGGTGCACCTGGCTTTTGCCTGTGTTGTCTAGAATTTTGACAGTCTGGCTTTGAAGCCTCATATGGCAGGGAGGTTGTGCTTGTTCCCTTGGTCAACGATATCCTATTAATGGCATCTATGGTTGGCCCTGGTTAGTATTTGGATGGGAGACCACCAAAGACATCCAGGGTAGCTATGCGGACGCAGGCAATGGCCAACCACCTCTGAACTTCTCATCTTGAAAATCCTATGGGATGACCATAAATTGGCTGCAACTTGATAGCACTTTCTATTTATTTATTTATTTGGTTTATACCCCGCTCTCCCCGCCGAGGCAGGCTCAGGATGGCTTACATAAAAATTTAAAAACAGGTTTAAATCATAAAACAGTTCTAAGGTGCTATACATAGATATTACATGTAAGACGACAAAGGGTGATTTTCAAGTATTATCTATAACAGGTATCAGTCAGTAAGAGGGATAGCCAATGGTGGAATTCCAGGGTAGGCTCTAATGTTATAATAAGATGTTATATGTTATATGTGTTATACATTTATGTTATATGTGGCTACCACCACCAATGTTCCCTCTAAGCCGGCTTACATAAAAATTTAAAAACAGATTTAAAAACATAAAACAGTTCTAAGATGCTATACATAGATATTACATGTAAGACGACGAAGGGTGATTTTCAATTATTATTTATAACAGGTATCAGTCAGTAAGAGCGATAGCCAATGGTGGAATTCCAGGGCAGGCTCTAATGTTATAATAAGATGTTATATGTTATATGTGTTATATATTTATGTTATATGTGGCTACCACCACCATGGTCTTTGAGGCTGCCTGGCAGACAGCAGAGCTCACTGGGCTTTGGTGGGACTGTCATTCAACAGCTCCACCATTCTTGGCAGGGAGATCCCATTGGGTAAGATAGTTCTTGGACATCTTCACCTCAGATCTCCTCTCTGGAGCCTTCATTCTGTCCTTCTTCTTGCTGAACAGTTAAAGGGAAGCTCCTCAGTTATATCATCCCAAAATCTGGAGTGAGAAACCCTCAGCAAATAGTTCTTGCTTTTATATGTTTGGATGTTAAGTCTGTTATGTTTTTTAATATACCTCAAAGTTCATATCCATGCACCGTGCAAACTAGGAATAGCTAATGCCAGACAAACAGCCCTGTTGATATGTAACAGTGAATATGTATACAATCCATATTAGGGTTGCCAGGTCCCTCCTGGCAACCAGTGGGGGATGGGGGGACTTACTAGGAGTGGAAGGGAGGCCCAGGCTACATGGCTGACAACACAGTGATGTCAATTCCGGCATGTACTGGAAGTGATGTCATCACGCTGCACCATCCCAGCAATGCTCTGGTAGTAGGACAAAAACTCAGTAAAAATGGCTTCTACCATAGAGTTTTTGCCCAAATAGCAGAGCATCACAGTGACATTGCTGATGTGATGACGTCACTTCCAGCACATGCCGGATGTGACATCGCTGGCGATGTAGCCTGGACCTCTCTCCGGTTCCTGGAAAGTTCCTCACCAGCCAGCTGATCAGGGGTGGGGTGGGGTCTGGCATGGGAATCTCCCACCTCCAGCAGGGAGGCTGGCAACCCCAACCCATATACCAGGTATACTTGATTTTTCTATATATGCGTGTTGAGTAATTTTTGTTACATTCAACACATGCACGTATTATTGAAATGGCACATTTTTCTAGGTACTGATCCCCAGTTTTATTTGTAAAGTGAATGAGTGTTGGCTCTTTCTTACAAATAGATGTACATGCAAAATTTATGTGCATTCCTTGTAACGTATGAAAAAGGCTAGAGGGACAGACAGAGGAAGAGAATGTGTGTGCTTTTCCTTCCTGGTCCATATATAAACGAAGTAGGAAGACAAATATGGAAAAATTACAAATCTTTCAGAAGACTAACCAGTGAACACAATATTCTCTTAATGACATCCAAACTCCATGCCATGATGAAGGAAATCCTTGGGTGTGAAATAACAATTAGCATCCCACAAATGAAATTTCAAGAGGGAAAACTGATAATGTGAAAAATTTCTTGCTAGTTTACTCTTTTTTATATATATACAATTAGAAAACCTATTTGGCTCATCTGCAGAACTCTTTTATTGGAATAAGTTACTAACAGCAGAAATGCTGAATCAGGCATCTTAATTGTATGATAAAATTTCTTTAGGCTAAAGTAATTAGTGCCAACTTTTATTATTATTATTATTTTGCTTCCTAAGCGGTTTTTCCACCAAGTCTTGTTTTCAATAATTGGACCGAGTTGTATCCCATGATGGAAACTTGGCCGGCTAAAAAACATGAGGATGGGAGAGAAAGATTTGTAGGTGGCAGGGACAGCTTGTGTACGTAAATGATTTGGCAGATAAGCCATGCTACGGTGGCTGATATGTGACATTTGACTAATTCTCTCTAAAAATTTGCTCTCTGTTGATCACATGGCCTACTTAAAACATGAAAAAAGAGGATTGGCAAATGGTTCTAAAAGGTGACTTACCCTTGCGTAGTACCAATCAGTATTCTCTTAAATGCTTTCCGGGGGGAACACATTGATGCAGTGGACAGCTTTCTTAGTGAATCATAATTTGAAGGCTTGGTTGACTCATATTTTTAAGACGGATGGAATTATACCAGCCTAACAGGATGAAGAATTGCATGTGCACAGAAAGTGACTGGACTTATCGACATCCAAAAGGCAGGAAGAGGAGCATATTATGCCATTATTTTTGTCATGCTTGCTGAGGATCGGGGGGGGGGCTATAGTTAATGAAGAGTAAGTTGCATTCCGAAGACAAAAACACAACTTTGAATGAGAATTATATATGGAGTATAATACACTTCAGTGTCCCCTTGAGTTGTGTGTGAACCTCTTCTCAGTCACTTAATAAAGCATACTGTACTTAAGGGGAGGATGCTATCAGCAAACCATTTTGTCACTGGCTTACTGAAGGAGATAGTCCCAGTGGGGTGATTGACCTTAGGAAAGAGTCTTGGAAATTATCCTGTAGTGTCCCCATAATTACCCTTTCTTCCTGTTCTTCAGCTTCTCTGCATATTTGAACAGTCATCGGTGAATGACAGTAAGCCCCCTTTCAGATTTATTTATTTACAATATGTATATCCCACCTTTCTGCCCAGTCAGGACCACCAAGGCAGCTAACCACCATAACCACATAACAAAGTACATTATAAAACCAATTAAAAACACATCTATAAAACAGAGGACAGCAAATTAAATTTAGCCCATGTCACCTGAACAGAAAGTGATGGAGCTGCAAACAATTTTTGCTTCAAGGCTCTAAAGGTAATGTACATGGTCATATTGGGCAACACCTGACCCGTAGCTACGGTGGAGCTTTTGGGGGCTCTGCCTCCTTTCTTAAAGGCACAGCTCCACAAGAATTTCTCCTGTAAATGCTTTTTGCAATCATTTTAAAACATTTTTAAAGACATGCACTTCTTTAAGCAGAGTAGGGTGCTGTAGTTGACTAATACCTGCACTGAGCAAGGGGGTTGGAGTAGGTAACTCTGTGTCAGGAAACTGGTCTCCTTTAAGAGAGTTTTTCTGCCTAAGTGTTAGCTTTCTTGACTACAGAAGTCACCACCCCCACCTGCCGGCTTGTTCTCAGAATTGTTGCTTAGGCTGACAGAAGTGATTAACTTGCAGCTGCTGAGAACGAAAGTGGGTCGACAGCTTGCAATTTAGAGATCTACCCTGGTAACAGCTTTCTATTGGCTAAATGGCTTTTCTTTCTGCACTGAGAACTTCAGCCCCGCCAGGGAAAAAATTGCCTCACAGGCCACAAAATCCTGGCTATGGGCCTGGGCAACACCAGTTGACTCTCCATGTGAAGATGTCTGCTCGAGCACTGCCTTTCCAGCCTGCAGCAGTGCCTTCTGGGGACACAAAGCAAAGGTGTCTGCCTAGACGTGTATTATGAAAGCATCCTTCGCAATCACACTTGGTCCATGTATGCAGGAAAGGAAGTACAGAAGGGAAAGGAGAGCTGAGCTGTCAAGGAAGCTGTAGGGACGGAGGATGCAGGAAAGAAGAGCGATGTAATAGAGGTCTGCAAAAGGAGGCAAGAGTAGGCGATGGAAGGAGAAGAGTAGGGGAGACATCAGAGATCAGAGGGAAATTAAACTATAAAGAGAAAGGAAAGTTCCAGAGAAAGGAGCTGGTGGTGGGATTCCCACACAGCCCACAGGGATAAGAGACCTGATATGTTCCTCCTGGTAAGGATCATGTGTATGGTTATGAGAAAAGCTATGTATTTATACCCCACTTTAATCTCCAAAGTAGCTTATGACACCGCTCTCCTCTCCTCCAAGTTACCCCTCAAAACAACTGCCCTGTGAGGTTGGTTAGGCGAAGAGTGTGTGACTGGCTCAAGGTCACCCAGCAAGGTCCCATGGCTGAGTGCAGATTTCATAGAATCATAGGATGTTAGAGTTGGAAAGGACCTTGCAGGTCATCTAGTCCAACCCCCTGCACTTTGCAGGAGCATAGCCAAAAGATCGCCCTACAACATACCCGAAAGATGGCAGTCCAGCCTCCACTTGAAAATGTCCAGCGAAGGAGCATCCACCACCTCCCAAGGCAGACGTTTCCACTGCTCAACCACTCTTACAGTTAGGAAGTTTCTCCTGATATTTAGCCGGTAACGACTCCCTTGTAATTTCCACCCATAAGATCTAGTCTTGCAATCCGGAGCAAGAGAGAATAGATCTGCTCCGTCTTCTACATGACAGCCCTTCACATACTTGAAGACTGCAATCATGTCCCCTCTAAGCCTTCTCTTTCCCAGGCTAAACAGACCCAACTCTTTCAGCCTTTCCTCGTAAGACTTGGATTCCAACCCTCTCACCATCCTGGTTGCCCTCTTCTGGACACGCTCGAGCTGTGCTGCTGTGCCTTTGATTTTTTGTACCTAAGTGTAGGACTTTGCACTTCTCTCTATTGAAATTCATTTTATTTGTCTCCACCCACTGTTCCAGCCTATCTAGATCATTCTGAATCCTGACTCTGTCTTCTTCAGAATTAGCAATCCCACCCAGCTTCGTGTCATCTGCAAATTTGATAAGCATCCCCTCTATGTCTTCCTCCGGGTCATTTATTTGAACCTGTGCCCCTCTAACCACTATACCACTGTGGTTCTGTCTGGGGGCTAGGGCATATTGGGATCTTCACTCAATGGGTGGCAAGGCCAGCAGTTTGACAGAGGACTTTATATGGATTTTCACCAACCGCCCAAATCTTTGGTGGCAATTGTGTTTATTACCATTGTGTGTGGATGTTAAATGTTGTCAAGTGGCTTCCAACTTATGGTGACCCAATGAATTAATGACCCCCAACATAACCTCTCGTTAACAGCCTTGCTCAGGTATTGCAAGCTGAAGACTGTGCAGCTTCCTTTGGCAGAGGCATTTTTGGTATTTTTATGTGTGCATGTGTGCATGTGAGTGTGTGTGCACCTGGAAGTCACGGTGACCTCTGGTGACTGACCCCTACTGGGGGGCTGGATGATATTCAGATAGGTGGCTGAATAAAGCCTGCCCCCACCTCCCATCACTGGTATTTCAAGGAGGTCTCCCATCCAAGTACTTGCCAAAAGTCAACCCTGCTTAGCTTCTGAGATCTGAAGAGATCAGGCTTGCCTGGCCTATCCGGGGCGGGAGCTATGGCTTCCTTGATGGAGTCAATCCATCACCTGTTGGGTCTTCCTCTTTTCCTACTAGGGTTGCCAATTCCACGTTGGGAATTCCTGGAGATTTGGGGAGTGGAGCCTGGGGAAGATAGCGTTCAGCAGAAGGGAGTGAGCTCAGTAGGAATGTGATGCCATGATTCCATCTAGAAGCCATTTATTTATCTTTTTGGCAGTCCACGGTTATTGTTATTACTAATATTATTAAAGCAGGAAATGTTTCCATCCCCCACGCTGGTTAAACCACCACCCACAGCACAGCAGTTTCTGAAGAGCTGCAGTCTGGACTAAATACATAAGGAAATTGTTGAGAAGGTAGGTGTAATGGCATTAAAATACTGTGCAGCTCATGGTCACTTTTGGGGGAGGGGGGGAGAGACCCCGCACTGCCTTGCTCAGCCAATTCTTCCCCCTCTTGCATGTGTCTGCTGCTCTCTCAACCTGTTGTTGCCTGTGTCTCTCAGGCTGTTCTGTGCAGCTGCGTTTTAAAAACTTCCCTCCACAGAGATGGCTGCAGTGAATTATTCATGGCCAAGAGACATCGACTAGCGAACTTCGCCCAGCACGCAAGGACTCAACTAGGCGGAAAGTTCACGCATGATTATGAGGCTCAACTCCTCGGTTCTCCCTGGTTTTCCCTCTCCCTGTCTTTCCCCGCAGCCTCTCGCCGCGCAGTGGCAGAGAAAATCCTCCGATTCTCAGCCGAGGAGAGCAAAAGTTAGACGCAAAAGATTGCGCAAAATGCTAACGCAAAATGGTAACGCCGGATCTAAAGGCAAAGGAGAGACGGAGCGCGGTGGAGGTCAATCAAACGGCGCACGAGATAAAGGCGAGCCAGTCTTCTTGCCATTTCCCCGGAACATTTTTATTTTAAATAAGCACCACTCGGCAAGTAGGTGTGCCCGGGACTCACTCTCAAGTAAGGGCGCAAGAAATCGCGGAGGGGCCCTAAATTTATGCCAGATTAGCTCGGAAGCAAGTACCTTGTTTTCAGATGGGTAGCCGTGTTGGTCTGAAGAAGCAAAGTTTGAGTCTAGTGGCACCTTTAAGACCAACGAAGTTTAATTCTAGGTTTAAGATTTCGTATGCATGCATGTATCTGAAGAAGTGTACATGTACAGGAAAGCTTATGCCCAGAATTAAACTTTGTTGAACTTAAAGGTGCCACTGGACTCAGCCTTGAGTTCAATGGGACCGTGCCGGTGGATTTACTGGCGAGTAAACATCCCTGACCTGGGTAGCCTGGTCAGATGTCGGAAGTTTAGGGGCGGCCCTGGCAAGTACTTGGATGGGAGACCTCCGAGGAATACCAGGGTGGTGGCGCTGAGGCAAGCCATGGAAAACCACCTCCGAACGTCTCCTGCCTTGAAAACCTTACGGGTCGCCATAAGTCAGGTGTGATTTCCAGCACCCAACATGCATCAAACGGGTGCTGGATGCTAGGGTCCCGGGACCGGTGAAGCTCTAGGCCCCTTGTGCCCATCAGTGGTCACTGGGGCCCGCTGACAGCGTGGTCAATCGGTGAAACTGACCAGGGTCACTTCTCGGAGAGAAGCACCAACAGGCGCGCACGGGCAGCCGCCCGCCCGCCCACGCCTTCCCACTAGCCTAACTCTGCGCCGCTTGCTTTAACATGGCAGCCCGGCGAGAGCCCCAGATAAGGCGCCACACGCGCTGGCTGCTCCGGTTCACATGAGGCTGGAAAGAAGCCACCGTCGTCATCACCTCGACTGAAGGGGATGGGGGGAGGACACGGAAACGCCTAACGGAGCGGCCCAGACAGCGGGGAAATTTTTTTAGGCGAGGTCTTGCCGGGGGGGGGGGGGATCTTCCCTCCGTCTTCCCTTCCCAGTCTAGAGTTTCGGTGCGCCTATTGAGGATTTGGAAAATCCCAGCTCGGTTAATCTGTTTCAACATCTGTGCCTCGGCCAGTGTATCTGTGTGTGTATGTGTGTGTGTCCGTCTGTGCGCGCGCGCACATGCATCCAGCCTTTTGCTTCGGGAGTGATCCTACCCAACGACCCCTTCTTGCTATTGTGATGGGGGGGGGGGCGGAGGAGGAAGAAAAGGGGAAGTCCATCGGGCCCCCCCCCCC
>NW_015173673.1:1923339-1951336 GCF_001447785.1 Gekko japonicus
TTCAACGCCGTTCTAGAAACCCAGGTTTGCACACATTCCAGCCAAAAAAAAAACAAAAAATCACATGCCCCTTCTTTACATGCAGATCACAAGCGAATGTCAGTGGTGGAAAACTGCAGCTTTTGGAAGAGGGGGGGGAGATTGAGAAATCAAAGGAACGGGGGAAAGGCGCATGTGGGTGGGGGGACGTGGCCCTTGTAAGAGACGATCTGCCGGGGGGGGGAATCTTCCAATTTTTTTTTTAAAGCCCACCCTGTTTTCCCGAAGGCCCCCTCCCCACTTTTCCAGGCGAGCCGAATGCCGCTTGCCTTCTTGACGTCATGTCTGTCGAAAGGTTTCGGCCGCACCAGCAGCCGCGGCAGAACAGGCAACACGACCCAGGCGCAGGGAGCGGAGTGGGAGTGGGGGGAGAAGCCAAGCGAGGCGGCCGCGTTAAACTTTCAGATCAAGTCCGCCGGCTCCGAAAGGCGAGGGGAGGGGCCTGCTGCCGCCCCAGCAGTGGAACATCTGGAAGTGTTCAGGGTGTCTGCCCGTCTGAGGGAGGGAGGGAGGGAGAGAGGGAGGGGGGGAAGGATTGTGCTGAGGGAGGGGAGGGCATGAGGGGCTGGGGCTGGCGCGCTCCCTCCCTCCCTCCCTCGCTCGCTCTCTGCAGAAACAGCTCCCTGCCAGCACAACGCACGGAATTGGCTTTGGAAGAGGAGAAGCGGCAGCAGCTTTGAAATCTCTCGCTTTGGTCGTGTTATTTCCTTCTTCTTCTTCTCGTTCCTTGCCTTCCTCCTCTAGTTGGTGGATCTAAACGAGACAAGGGAAACGTTGGCCCTCTTGGATGCTTATCAGTATCCCCCCCCTCTCCTTTCCTCCCTCTCCCCGTTCCTCTGCTTCCTCCTATCTCCCTTCCTTTCTCGGTGATCTTTTCAAATAAATAAAAGAGAGAGAGAGAGAACCGAACCCGGCTTCTTGGTGACGGTGTAGCAGGCAGCCCGAGGTGTTGTGCTCGGCTCTTGGCAGGGGCCCGGATGTTCTCTGAGGATGCCTTGCGATTCCACTAAAGGAGGCAGTAGTGCAAAGGATCAGGTTTTGAGCTTTGATGCAATCATGGGGATCAGGTAATCGCCAGACCGAGGGGATTTAATCGCCGCAGCAGCGCCGGTTTCTTCCTTGAACTGCTCAACCAATCGTGATTTTTTATTTTTGGTTTTGGAGGAATTAAGAATCTTGGACTCCGTTTGGGTCATTCCCCCCCCTCCCCCGCCGCGTTTCTCATCTTAAATGGTCAATGAAAACAAGAGGATGTACATTCCAGAAGAAAACCACCAAGGTAAGCCTGGTTTCTCCCTATGGAGCTAGTCTTTCTCTTCTGTCCTCTCCTTTTATTTTTATAAAAAGCAACATAATCTTTCTTTCCCTTGCATCCCCC
Organism: Gekko japonicus; assembly: GCF_001447785.1. NCBI lineage: Eukaryota > Metazoa > Chordata > Lepidosauria > Squamata > Gekkonidae > Gekko > Gekko japonicus. Next base: position 1,924,757 of record NW_015173673.1, read on the forward strand.
TCCCCTGTTCAAGCTGCTATAAGAGCCAACCAGAAGCACAGGAGGGAGGGGTGGGAGAGGGCTCTGCCTCCATAGAGATAGGACTGGTGATAATATTGGGAGAGATCTGATGCGGCGATCTTGTGGAGGGTGGTGGTCGTGGAAAATACGGGCTCCCCCCCAACCCCCACCACCCCTCACATGCTTTACACTGGACAGACGATATTAAGCAAGACCAAAGTTGGGTCTGTCCTAGAAGCTGGAAAAGATGAGCCCAGGAGTTTGGGAAGGTGGTTGTTGGTTGTCTACAGTGGTTGCTTCTTCCAGCACAGGGTCATCTTCCCTCTACAATATAACAAGAGGGGGTGTCTTTGGACCTTTGGTTCATCTTCTCTCCATCTCTTCTCGCCCTGGCACGGATCCTTATAGGATTTGTAGCCCGATTCCAAGCATGTTGAGTCAGAAGTAAATTTTGCTTCCTTCAGTGGGACTGGTAAAGGCTAGAGGATTGCCGCGGAGGCAGTTAAGGTGTTTCTGGTGGGAAGGGGGACTAACCCCATAAGAGTAAAGGAAAGGTCTGTTGTGATTATTGAACCCCCCCCCCTTTCCCTTAGTAAGAAGTAATTAATTTCACATCAAGGTCCTACAGAGAGAGAAAGTATCTCTGGCGTCCTCATCTGATGACATGAAGGGGCACCGTGTGTGTGATGTCTCTCCAAGAGATCCAAAAGGAGGGGCCGTCCTGGTGGTGTGTATTTCTCTCTAGACTCAGAGAAAGTTTAATTCCTTTTGCTAGCTTTTTTTTTTTTTAACAGGACTGGCAGGCCCTGTGTTCTGTGATTGCCCTCCCAAACCCCACATGGCAGGAGCGGCCTTCCTGAGCATATCGGACCGGGAGCTAGGTTAACAACTTTTTCTCTCTGCAGCTCTTCCAGAGTCCCTCCAGCCCCTACAAAACTCTATGGACCCTGCAGCAGCCTGCATGTTTCTGGTGCCTAGTCCTAACACCACCTCTCTGGCTTGAAGACATGCCCCTGGGAACTACAGCAGCGTTGCCTCAAGAGAGATCCCACCCAGTACGGCTATGGGGTGTGCTGCGTGTCTGTGTCTGGGTTCCCATCCCTGCAATCCAAGTTCTTTGCCAGGGCCACTGCCTTGTCTCTACTTACACTTCAGGGGTCAGAGGGCAACTGGTTTGGCTTGGCTGGAAAGGCTGCCCCCTATCTTTCTTCTCACTCCTGCTCAACTCATCCCTCCCCTCAGCTCACCCAGAAACAGCAGAGCATGAAGGGTTCCCCCTAAAACCAAAGAGGATCTCGGGGTGGTGGTGGTTGTCCAGAGGAGAGGACTTCTGGGCTAGACAGACCTGCTTCTGAGTCAGGGAGCTTTGTTCTTTCCAAACACCACAGCCTGTTGGCTCCAGCTCCTTCTTTATGCCCAAAGGAGATTTCGTGGAGGAGGAAATTTTATACAGGAGACATTTGCTTGTGGCAGCCGCAAGAATGGAAGTTTTCTTTTTAGAAAATCAGTTGCTGTGGCCAGAGCCCGGGAAAGAATCCCAAACAGAAAGACAACAAAAGGCAGGACAAGGAGCCCAGCTGGGCAGGGAGCTGGACCCGTGCTACATCTGAAGCGGGCGGCTCTCTTCCCGTCCCTTTAGCCATGTGTATCTGTCAGGCAAGAGTGTGTTTCTCCTTGGCTGCTGCCAACGCGACTGACAAGTGGACCAAAGCTCAGCCTCCATAGCAATATACCAACTGCTATGGCAACCCGACTCCAGCTCCCTGCTTACCAGCTGCAGTGATTATATAATATATATGTGGAGTAAGGTTGCCCTCTCTCTTCTTCCTCTCTGCAGATTCTCGTTGGTTGTAGACGAAAAGGCAAAACATGTAAAGGAGGGGGAAGCCTGCACTTGTTTGGGTGTTTTTTTTTGTTTACATACAAGGAAGAGTAAAATTAAAAAAAAATGTGTACATCGAAAAGATCGCACATAAAAGATGTCTTTTGCCAGCCCTTTAAAACTCCCCACCATCTCCCTTGGGCACACTCTGCCCCATTTTAACAAATATCTTCTCTCTTCAGGGTCACCACTTTGATACCACTCTCCTCTCCCTTAGCATGGAACATGTTTTATGGATACTCAGCTCTAATCCAGACATATTGGTGATGGCGGTGAAGGGCAGAACTGGAAGCAAACTAATCCTGGGATGCCATGGGTGTAATTAGAGCACGAGTGTTGAAAAGAAGAGATCAGAGCCCAGGGAGAATCCACTGGCTTTTGTTTGCATTGGGCAAGTCTACCTGGGGAGGACCAGAATATATTTTTGAGTAGTAGTCAACAGAGAAGCTGTTCCTGGGGCTGCCCATGAAAAAAGCTGTCTTTAGTAATAACTGCATATTCAACCCAACAGGGAGGTCTTGCCTATGCCTTCCTTCTGAGCTTAGTCAATTTACTGGACTTTGGCAACTGGAATTTGGGGAGTCTACCAGCCTATGCAATGGAACGGCATATGAGTTTAAACATATGATTTCTTTGTGCTTACTATATGCCACATTTTCTTAGCTACCAGTACTGAGTAATCTTTTTTTTTTTTAAGTTGTCTTTCTCTTGCTTCATGGTGTATATAGCTCACTCCTAAAAATGGCTGTTTATCTATCAGGCTTAGTACAATTTCCATACATTGACCTACACTACAAAACAAAAGCTGTCTGAAGCTGCTTGGGCTGATATTAATTCTTTAAATGCATCTGGTTTTGTTAGCATTTAATTATCCCACATGCTGGACTATATTTTCACAAAAATCCAAGTGTTTATTATCAGCACTGAGCATATGTCTGTTTAGTGTATGCGTGTGTTGGGGGGCAAACCCTCAAAGATCTGGCTTTTGCAATGAGCTGCAGCATATTTAATGCCCATGTGGGCCTCGGCAACATCTTGTATGGATATCTATTTCTCATCTTTTGCACTTGTAAAATTCCTTGGGAGATAATCCAGTGTGTGTGTTACTTTTATTTGCAGTCCTCTTGAAGAATAAGGCGTACCTGCAAATTGGCCTTTGCATTTGGGCAACTATTCATAATTTCAGGTGTGATTTAATGTTTGCAGTTAGGTAAGCCTGGCTATGTTGTGGTGGTATGGAGAGGGATAGTTCTTTGGATGATTTGTAGGAAAAGTAAACAGTCCAGTTACTTAATTTGTGGGGCATGGCGATGAGGGATGCGGCGATACACAGTGCTTTGTAGGTTCTGCCTCTTCCAGAAGGTGGTGCTACAGGGCTATGGAGTTGAGATGTTTTTTGGGGGGAACTTTACACCACAGACATAAACTGGTTTACCAATCATTCCCTCTCTCCAAGAAATCCTGAGAACAGTCATTTTTTGAGAGTGGCTCTAGTAGAATTCTCAGTGCTCACATCAAACTATAATTCCCAGCACTCTTGGGGAGGGGTCCATGACTAGATATGCCTTAATTGTCTGTGGTCCTTTTCATGTTTCCACTGAGAATATCTACTTTTCAGAAAATAACTAAGGATAGCAAGATATGTACTCATCCTAGATGACTCATTACTAACACTAGATTTCTCATGGACAAGGTCCTGTAAGCAGTGAATGGATTTCTTCTAAAACACCTGAACTGTTTTCTGTTCACTTCTGGGCTTTGTTCAGGTTGCGTAACTGGAGCAGATTCCAGCTTGCTCTTTCTGTTACCAAAAGTAGGTCTTTGAGGGTTCTCCTCCCCCTTATGCCTTATCAGACCTTTTTTCTGTATCTCCAAATAACCTTTCTTATCTATTTTACTTAACTCCCTAATTTGCCCAGGAAACTACAGGTCACTGTGAGGATTAGGTAACACTCTCCACTTTTTGTGAGATTTAGGAAGTGAGTGACAGGTTCCTTGATAAAGGATAAGCCAACAGTTCAAGAACAAAAGATGCCTTTCCCTAACTTTATAACTAAAAATTGACAGTGTGCATTTCAAAGTTCGTACCTTGGCACTGACTTGTGTATCATTCTTCATTAAAGCACAAACTCATTTGAATTGCATTGTCTGGTAACATGCTCCTGTCCCTTTGTTCACTGCTACAATTGCGTGTGCTTTTAGTTTGATATTTTGAAAGCTGACATTTTTACAACCTAGTCCTAAAACCCTGCTGCACCTGCATGTAAGTGCTTTGGGTTCGGCGTACCTGCTGCGACATCATTATCATGACATGTTGTGCCAGTGTCCCAGTGACATTTTGACAGTGTTGCAGGCTGATGCACCAACACAGATGTTTAGCGCTTGAGTTGAAAGCGAATTTAAACATGTTTACTGAGATGCTCATCCTCTTTTTTGGTTTCTTCTGTCTGTTATTTTGCATTTTTTAATTTCTTTGTTAAAAAAACCCCCAGACATACCTCCGAACATGATACATGTTAGATATTCTTCTTGTCCCTAAGTTTTAAAATGTGCTGGTTTGTAACTGGTGTTCACATTCTCAGTCTCAGCAACACTTGTGCATCTAAATGGGTACATACATGTATTTCAGATCTGTAATGCTGGATCCCAGAATCAGCAGGGCTGCCACTTAGGAAGGTCAGGACAGGTACCCCCCACAGTCCTGCATATTCAGGTCATAACGGGTTATTCCATCTCTCTCTTTCTCTTTATTATCAGGAATGAAAAAGTAGTAGCTTGAATAGCCCAGACTAGCCTGAGCTTATCAGAGCTTGGTCACTATGCAAAGGGAGCTATGATTAGTACTTGGATGGGAGACCACTAAGGAAGACCAGGGTTGCTATGCAGGAGAAGACAAGGGCAAAACACCTCTGCTCATCTTTTGCCGTGAAAACCCCCTGAGGGGTTGCCATAAGTTGGTTTGTCCTATTAATGAAAAAGTGACTGTGGCAAATGCTTTCAAAATACACTATTTTATTTCATTTTTTTGCAATTTAGTCTTGAATATATCTGCAAGCATGCCTTTGAGCTTTGCTAGCTAACTGAGGAGAGATGGTTCATCATCTTGATGGCTTTCTGTCTCTCTGACTCCGTAGCTGACTATTCCTTAGTCTAAGCCATAAGACTGGCATTTAGGAATTTAAAAATTGATAGTATAACTGGGAGGGGGGCAGGTGATGAAGAGCGAACAGACAAGAGTGAAAAGTGGTTGTCTGTCTATTACTCTAACCTATGAGTACTTGGGGATTGCAGCATGATGGAGCTGTGTTAATCCTTCTCTCGGTATCTGTACAAGCAACAGCAGTGTGTTATGCGCCCTGTGTTTTCCCTAAAAGAGTTATGGTTATTTTTTTTTCACTCTGTAGAACATGGTAGAAGAGGTGAAATATATTTTAAAAAATCCAACTGTCGGGATAAGAACACGGAAAACTGTTTCTTGAACTGAAAGCTTCCCTACATACAACTGCTTTCAAAACCATGTCAGAGTGAAGGGCAACTATACTTCTGTGCTCATTCTGAAGTCATGGATAAAAAGTAAGATTTATGGGCTGATGGCAGTCAACACTCCAAGGGGTTATTCAGGGACGTTCTGCTGTCAACTATCCTTAAATGAATTTTAAGATTGTCGGTTTAGAGATGGAAACTTAATTTAGGATAGACAATTGTCTAAGGGTTTCTTTTAATTGATTCTAGCAATGTCTCCTCTCGTGGCTGTTCCATCTCATAGTGCCATCCTAGGCAGAGTTGTTGATGTAAATAGACTTGGAAGGGTGTAACTCTGCTTAGGATGGCACTGAGTGTGTCTTAAAGAAAAGCTTCATGATGCTCAAGAATAGCTTATATAGTAGAAAACAGCACCTTAAAGACTAACAAAATTGCTTATATAGTAGAAAACAGCAAGAGTCCAGTAGCACCTTAAAGACTAACAAAATATGTGGCTGGGTATGAGCTTCCGTGAGTCACTGCTCATTTCTTCAGATACAGCTAGAATGTGAGTCCATCTGTCCTATATATTGGAGAGTGGAGTGATTTCAGATGCCAGATGACATTAGCAGGCAAATGACAATAGCAGGTGTGATTGGATAAGGTGTGATTTGTAGAGGGGTACTGGGCATTGAGAAATCAGCACTGGTAATTAGACAGGAAACCTAGGTCTCGATTCAGTCCAGGTAGATGCATTCTCTTGAGCTTCATTATCAAGTGCAGTTCAGCAGTCTCTCTAATCTTCCTTTGAAATTCCTTTGTAAGAGAACTGCTACTCTTAGATCAGCAACTGAATGTCCTGGAAGGTTAAAATGTCCCCCCACTGTTTTTTGAATGTTGTGGTTCCTAATGTCAGACTTAGGTATTGCTTATATAGGCTCTCTTAGACATGGTGATCACCTTGCCATTTGTGAAATAAAGTAGGGAAGGATCCTGGCTGTTGTGAAAATAGGTCAATGAAAGATCTGTGAACAGTACATCAGTGTGGTGTAGAGTGTTGGCCTAGGATCTGGGAGGCCCAGGTTTGAATCCCTACTCTGCCATGGAAGCTTGCTGGGTGACCTTGGGCCAGTCACACTCTCTCAGCCTAACTTACTTCATAGGGTCATAGAGAGGATAAAGTGGAGGAGAAGAGAATGATGGAAGCCACTTTAGATCCCCGTTGTGGAGAAAGGCAGGGTATAAATGAAGTAAACAAATGAAGGGAGTTATGTCCTCTCTTTTAAAAAGAGGAGTCTACATTCTGGGTTCCTCCTAATAGTACTGACTGAAATATTCACAACAAGCACTAAGTACAGTTCTACCCATGTTGTTCCACTACAGAATGTAGGTAGGGGATGGCTGTATGAAAACCACCTCCGATCAAAATCTTCCTGCATTTGGAAACCTAGCAGCTTAAGGGGAAAGGTCTTAGTGTAGTCTAGTCTTCTAACTGATACACAACTTATTCGGTCGGGTAGCTTTTTGACAACACAGGGCATTCAAAAACACAGCGCATGCACACAGCCCAAATTCTGTAGTGCTGTACGCCCAGGAGGTCACACATTTTTTCTGGCTCTTAGAACAGAGCAAGAGCTAAAGTAAATTTCAACATTTGTTAAAACTGCAGCAAGAACTGATCTGAATGTGGCCATATGTAAAATGATCATTCTATAATGGGGTTTTTAAATTTTTCACCCACATTTCAATAACTACGTGTATTTGATGTCCTGACAATTCCTTATTAATTTGTTTTCACATTATGACGAGCAGGGGTCATTTTGTAGAAAAAGAGGTGCAGGAGCTCATTAGCATAACTCATTAGCACAACTCATTTGCATATGCCACATCCCCTGACATCACCGGAAGTGTGTCAGAAGGCAACACCCACCGCTCAGGCTTCACTGGACTGTTTTGGATTGCTAGCTATGGGGAGGGGGGAAGTGCGCAGATCTGCCCTCACAGAGGAGGGAGAGCTTGTACCTGAATAAACCTTGGCCTTAAAGGTGCCACTGGACTGTTTTGGATTGCTATGGGGGGGCCCCCTCTGCAACTTACCTGGCTGCTTCTTGCTCCTTGTGGCCGGGGGTGGCTGGGAGGAGGGGGGCAGGGCTTGTTGCATGGGCTCACCACATGGGCTCTTTACTGCCAGAGCTCCGCTCCTGTGCGCTCCTGCAGGAAATGACCCCTGATGACGAGCACTATGGAACACTCTGGAATAAGAAGATATTTTAGTATGTGAATTTTGTCAGCAAGATGAGCCCTGCGAATGATTCAGAAGCAGGTAATAGTGCAGAGTTTCTGGAACGAGTGGGGTACACCTGATAGGTAGCCAGGCTGGGAGGCTGTTTGGGGTGCATGTCAGGATGGATGTTACAAAACATTTGTCACCTAGCAGTGCTGTTTCAAGTTTCAGAGTTGTGTAAGATTCTTAGCAGAGGCCAGCTAGATTCCCCCTCCCCTCAGCCAAGCTATACAACTCATGAGGACTATATTTTACTGATTTAGTGCATTTTTATTTCTCCTTTCCTCTGGGCAGCACACGCCCCTCCTCCATTTTATCCTAACAACAACCCTGTGAGGTTCGGATGAGAGAATGACTAGCCCAAGGGTCACTCACTAAATTTAATGGTAAGTGGGGGTTAAGCAGGGCAATCCTAAACAGGTCTCTTTGGAATCCTACTCCAGCCTATTTGGTGGGGTGTACGCCCAAGAAAGTGTTCTCAGGATGGCACTATGTGAATCTAGCTCTCCCCAGTTTTAGTCTTTAACCACTACACCACACTAGCTCAAAATTAAGGATGCCAGCTTCCAGCTGGGACCTGGGGATCCCCCAGAATTACAGCTCATCTCCATAGGATAGAGATCAGTTCCCCTGGAGGAAATGGATACTTTGGAGAGTGAACCCACTGAGGTCCCTCCTCTCCCCAGGCTCCATCCCCAAAACTCCAGGAGTTCCCCATCCTGGATCTGGCAACTTTACCCCCCCACCACCACCAATCCCTGTTGGTAACCGGAGAGGACCTGGCAACCCTACCCAAAATGCTTATTCTAGATCCCCCTTGTATATTCCTCTGACCATTTTTTTTTTTTGCTGCAGGTCCATCTAATAATAACACTTAAGCATTTAACAGCGTGATTCCACTGTTAGAAGATACCTTCTTCTAAAACCATTGACTTCAATTAATTTAAAATTCTGTTTAGGATTACAGTGGCCCCGGTCACACGGAGCATTAGGCACGCTAGAGAGACGGAAGATAGGCGGATTTTCTGGGCGCGATCTCACCGCCACATCTGGGAAGCGTAGAGCTCCCGTGGTGCACCCGAGGCTTCCTGTCGAAGATGCGGGGTAAAAAACGAGTACCTCGGAGGTACTAGTTTCCGGAAACCGCGGGGCAAGGGTGGGCGTCTGATCGTGTTTCCGGTGGTAGTTCCGGCGCCCGCCCATGTCCCCTCGCAAAAAGGTGGGTTTTTTTCCAAGTCTCCACGGATGCACACAAGCACCCAATGGAGCATGCGCACATTTCAGTTAAAAAAACCAAACCACAACCCCGTTTGCTGCGCCGCTCCGCTTCTTTGCCGCATTGTGTAATCGGCACCTCCCCCCTAACCACGGGAGCTCAACGGGACCTCAACCCAACGCCTGATCGCGCATTCGCGCGTTAGTTTGCTCCGGGGCAAACAGGCACGCCTCCACCCTCGCATTTTCCTGCCCGTGTGGCCGAGGCCAGTGTTGCGAGTGTCCAAAACACTTTATTCTCAGCAATCTTTGCAGCAACCCTGGATGGTCAATCAGTGTGGTATAATATTGCCCAAGGGGTGGTGGTAGAGAGGCTGAAGCTGAGGAAGAATTACTTCCCTAAGGCTAACCAGTGAGTTTGTGGTTGATGAAAGATCTGAACCAGACATACAGCTAAACGATTCTTGTTTAAGACTAGTAGGGACAAGTCCAAACTGAATTGAGGACTCTACACATCCTCAAATACTACAGAACTGAGGTTCTATAGGTAGCTACAACAGTAAACTGGAGAAAATTTTAATGAGTTACAGGATCCAAAAACATGGGGTGAAAACCCAGGACTTTGGGGATCTGTCTAACATTGCATCTTCTACTTTATGGACCATTCTTTTTCGACTTATAAAATAAAAACCAGCACCTGAAGACCCTGGGAGAAATCAATCCCACTGAGGGGGGGTCACAGAATTATAGTGGTGGAAGGGACCTCCAGATTATCTAGTCCAACCCCCTGCACAATGCAGGAAATTCACAAATACCTCCCCCCACACACACACACCCAGTGACTCTTGCTCCATGCCCAAAAGATGGGGAAAAAACTCCAGGTTCCCTGGCCAAACTGACCTAGAGAAAAATTGCATCTGGACCCCAAAGTGGTGATCAGCATTTCTCTGGGCATGTAAGAAAGGGCCACGAGAAATAAGCACTGAGGCAACCCTTCCTGCCCAAGTTCACAGAATCAGCATTGCTCCCAGATGGCCATCTAGCCTTTGTTTGAAAGCCTCTAAAGAAGGAGAGCCCACCACCTCCTGAGGAAGAAGCCTCTTCCACTGAGGAACCACTCTGTCAGGAAGTTCTTCCTAATGTTTAGCCAAAAACTCTTCTGATTTAATTTCAACCTGTTGGCAACCTTCCGGGGCAACAGAAAACAACTCTGCACCATTCTCTATATGACAGCCCTTCAAGTATTTGAAGACAGTTATCGTATCACTTCTCAGTCATCTCCTGTCCAGGCTAAACATACCCAGCTCCTTCAGCCTTTCCTCATATCTGACCCTCCATTGCAGATGTAGGAGCAAAAGAATGGTGTACAAGAAATAGCAGTTAGAGTAATGGCCTTGGCCTACCACAACATTTCCAAAATGGTATTCCAGCCAAACTGGTTACTGACCAGGGCAAGATGCTTAAAAATAGAATTCTGGATTCTTTGTTCCCAGCACAGAATGTCCGCCTTTGGCCATTTTGGAAAAGAAGAATATTCAGAAAGCTGTGTAATTCCATAGGTCAACATTTCTCAATATGAGCATTGCAAGGAATAGGTAGTCTTTTTATTGCCAATCACATTTTAGATCGCTTATTCAACAGAGGAAAGGGAAAATATGTCTGCATTTCTCAGATATAAACGGGCATTAGCAATTCCTCCCTTCTAAAATGTGATATTTTATTGGTGCAGACGTGAGGCTCCCTTCTGCAAATTTCATGTCTAATTTGTCAGACAACGTAAGCTTTTAAGACACATGATGTCACTATCAGAGAAGCTGTCTCTGCAAGAGTCTAGATATATCATATGCTGGCTATATTTTCTCTCTTTCGTGCATAATTGACCATAGTACTAATTCTGAAGTTGTAGAACGTCTTATATTATCTTGCCGAGTTCATGCATTACCACAGAGTTCATGCAATAAAGAGAAAGCAATGATTCCCATTATGGAGCTCTTAATTTCACATGAACTTTAATTCAAATCAGAGTGCCCATGGAGTTTCTGTGATGGAAGTGTTAATTGTTGAGACATTTAAATGAGCTCCAGCATGAAGCCCTGTCACAGTTCTATGGCAATTGGCCATGTGCTCCAAGTCACACCTGTATAACTGCCTGAAGTAGGTTCCTTAGATAGGCAGCGCCCAGTTTTTTCAAATAAATAAATAATAAATACTACACCAAGGCTTGAAGCTCATAAACATGGGCCAGAATGTAAAAGATTGTGTGCCACAAGCACAAGTGAGTAAATAGAAGGGGAAATGGTTCTTTTAGGGAGCAGGCTGGTTAGTGATGAATGGTGAGGATGAGGTACAGCTGAGAGAGAGTGATTGTTTTGCACATGGTGTAGAGAGGGGCTTTGTTTCCTGTTTTTTGCCCTGCAAGTCTTCTTTCCAACAAGTGATCTGAGCACCAGAGACTAGTAAATTACATAGTCATTTAAATGTATCTGCATTTTTATCAAGGGGCTGTGTCTCAGTGGTAGAGTATCTGCTTGGCATGCAGGAAGTCCCAGGTTCAATCCCCAGCATCTCCATTTAAAAGGATCAGGCAGTAGGAGATGGGAAAGACCTCTGCCTGAGACTCTGGAGAGCCACTGCCAGTCTGAATAGACATTACTGATCTTGATGGACTGATGATCTGGCTCAGTATAAGGCAGCCACGTGTTCATCGGGCATCCACACATACAAAAGAAGACACAGGATACTGCACATGCAGCCTTCAGGCATGTATCTTGAACAGAAGGCAACACATGCTCTTCAGGATTGTGGAGGGTCCTTCTAAAGCAAACAGTAGAATTTTGGTGGTCTCATAGTTTAGGAGAGTGATGCTGGCAAACTCTGTATCTGAGGAGGATTTGTTGGATTTGGAATAGTTCCCTGTGGATGAACCTTGTGTAGTCCAAATTGGATCCACCTTGGGAGCTGGAACCTCTTGGGCTGTGCTGGCACTATCCTCTTCTGGCCTTAAAAGTTCTGCTATGATGACATCATTGGCCAACCCCATTCCACCCCACTTCTTTCTTGTTCAGGAAGCTGCCTTATACCGAATCAGACCATTGGTCCATCAAGTTCGGTATTGTCTACTCAGACTGGCAGCAGCTCTCCAGAGTCTCAGGCAGAGGTATTTCACATCACCCACTTGCTGATGCTTTTACTTGAAGATGCCAGGGATTGAACCTGGGACCTTCAGCGTGCCAAGCTGATGCTCTACCACTGAGACACAGCTCGTCTTTACCTGAGGTTAGGGTGAGGAGACAGCTAGGCAGGCTTCATCTCTGACATGAAGGCTGATGGGTTCTCTGAGGGTATGGATGCACCATAATGACATTGCCTTGCACTGCAGTCCTGATCCAGGTATAATCCAGATTAATTGTCCAGTGAATGCTTTGGCAATTAGTCCATCTTCTTCTGATTGCTTTGATAGAAATTTCAGTCCATGCAGATAGTTCAGGGCTGCACTTTGGCTACTCTTTTGAGGATTATATTATACAAGTATAGTCCTCAGATGGTAACTTGATCTCCAATGAGAAATTTCAGCAATAAGGGACATGCTGAAACCATACAATATGTGCTCAGTAATGAGAAAATACTCAAATAAGTGAAATTAGTTACTGGAAATGGATATTTAGCAGTCCTACATATATCTGGATCCTATATTCAGGCAAATCTGAGTGCCTGAATAACAATCCACATAGCCTGCCAGACTCACAGAATGGGAAAAACTGCATTCTATCCCATATCTTATTTATAAATTCATGCAACCCACAGAGCTATGATTTAAAATGAGAGCATTTAGCGAGAAGCAAAAAACTGCTTATAAGTTGCCATTGGAAACAGAAGGATGCAAAATTGATTTTGACTGCTTGTAATGTTTGATTTTACATGAGTTCCATAACCAGTGAATAATCAAGTCACACAAAATGTGGAGCATTTTTTCTTCAAACCATCTCGTGGTGGAAGAGTAAAACTGCCTTTTCTCTCCCCACATGACCTCGCTCCAAATCAGTTACTCTTTAAAATATGTGTGATCTAATCTAATGTGACCCTTTGTTTATCTGCTCGATGAAGAAAAAGGGCTGCATTTGATACGCTTTGATCCCTTTACACAATCTATGATTTCTGTGTGGGCTATCTTTCTATATAATTTTATCTCACTTTTCTTTCAAGGAGCTTAGGGTAGCATATATATGGGAGCTCTCCACCCCCATAATTCCCTCCATAACAACCCTGTGAGGTAGGGTAGCTTAGTGACTAGTCCAAATCCGCTCAGTGAGTTTCATGGCTGAGTAAATGTTCTGGTCAATGTCCAGTCTAGCCACTATATCACACTGTCTTCACTTGCGAGGCTCAGAAACCTTAGTGGCAGAGCACTTGGTGCTGTGAAATGAGAGGCAAAATTCCCCGTATTGTCTAGCAGAACTCCAGTAGGTAGACATCTTGTTATTCATGCCATTGGTGGAACCATGGAAAGTGGCAATGGAGTCCACCATAAATCATTGACTAACCAGTCTGCCAAATTCCTGATCAAACATCTCTCCCTGCCTCGTGTCTCCAAAGGATGTACTATCTTGGTCATATGTCAGATTGCTGATATTAACTGGAGGGAAATTGCTATACAACATGAAAAATTAAAGGGATAGATCTTATACAAGATCTCAGCTAACAACAGAGATCTGGAACTGAATTCTAAGTAGGTGTAGTGAATATAAAGGAACGCTTTGACTGAAACACACCTGGCAACTCAGATTGCTTAATGGCACTTAAACCAATTTAGAATACAAATTTTAGAAACAGTTATTGCAAGAAATAATGTATTGTTCATTTTAAAATGCAGAGGAGTAGAACATTTCCCTCATACACTAGTAGCAATAGTCTGTTTGTCCTGCATCTATCAGTGGCCCAGGTTGAGGTAGAATTCAGTAACAGATTGTAGTAGATGACTTAACTAAGAAATAACATGGCTCTCACTATGTTACTACGAGTATTCTAAAGAGAATAAAAATTATTGCAGATGGATCTGGTGAGGTCAATGCCTATTTGTTCTATACTCCAAAACAGTCAACATACAGTATGTGGTTTTAGGATAGACACATTTGCCAGTGATGCACATTATTATAATTTTTTTACTGTGATTCACCACTTGTTGGGAATGCTATATAAATACCTGAGATAAAAACCTTCTCTGCATTGTTAAGGGCCAATATTACGCTTCCTATAAATATCTGGTAATATATACTTCCTATAATTATTACTAATTCAGATAGTAGTGCCAGTGTGTTGTATAAACTTGTCTAGCTGCCCAATTCTGAATCCCATCTTCAAAGGATGGTAAAGGTAAAGGTTGCCTTGCTCGAAAGCCAGTCGAATCCGACTCTAGGGTTGCGGTGCTCATCTCCGTTTCAAAGCACCATCTTCAAAGGATGGTAAAGGTAAAGGTAAAGGTTCCCTTGCTCGAAAGCCAGTCGAATCCGACTCTAGGGTTGCGGTGCTCATCTCCGTTTCAAAGCCGAAGAGCCAGCGCTGTCCGAAGACGTTTCCATGGTCATGTGGCCGGCATGACTAGATGCCGAGGCTCACGGAACGCTGTTACCTTCCCACCGAAGCGGTACCTATTTATCTACTTGCAGTTTCTTGCTTTCGAACTGCTAGGTTGGCAAGAGCTGGAACTAGAGATGGGAGCTCACTCCGTTATGTGGCACCCGGGTCTCGAACTGCTGAACTACTGACCTTCCACAGCCTGCAGTTCAGCGTCTTAACCACTTGAGCCACCGCAGCTCAATTAATTAATTAATTAATTAAGCCCTAAACATGGCAGGCACAGGATACCGACCGGTGGTACTGGTATCACACCAGTGATGTGCTGGTGTGGAAGTCTTAGGACTGAGTTGTAAGGCTGTGGTGTTGAGTCATTGGGTCTGACATGCTTACAATATTGCTGCCACCACTCTTGCTATGATTCATGGCAGTATCATCAACAGGCTCTCTGAAGCCTGGTGTCTATATACCAAAGTGCAGCTGGAGAGGCATACTCGATTATGTACTTTTCCAGCTCAGAAATCACCTCTGCTCAGGGAATTAGGTGATCCTCATGTAATGATCCAACATCAATGTGTGTATCCACTGTGTGTGTGATAGAAAGCTACATTCAAACATAGCTTCCACAACATGTTTATATAGCACTTGAAAAGCATGTAGGATAGGTAAACATTTTGACTTACATTGTGAGTAGTCAGGTTAGAACAGATAAAAGGAAGTCCTTCTTCACCCAAAGAGTGATTAACACATGGAATTCACTGCCACAGGAGGTGGTGGCAGCTACAAGCATGGATGGCTTCAAAAGGGAATTAGATAAACATACGGAGCAGAGGTCCATCAGTGGCTGTTAGCCACAATGTATAAATAGGAACTCTGGGGCAAGTGATGCTCTGTATTCTTGGTGCTTGGGGGGTGGCAACAGTGGGAGGGCTTCTAGTGTCCTGGCCCCACTGCTGGACCTCCTGATGGCACCTGGTATTTTTTGCCACTGTGTGACAGAGTGTTGGACTGGATGGGCTATTGGCCTGATCCAGCATTGGCTTCTCTTATGTTCTTATGTGAGAACTCACATGACTTGTTTATCATAAACCAGTGGACTACCAAAGATCCTCAGCTGGAGGCATAACATCTGCCTGATCAGCAAGATGAACCAAACATTTTCTGGACTGGAAAAATCTGTAAGTGTTGGACAGGCTGGAGACTGGGAGACTCTTTTTACCAGGACACAACTGTGAATATGCAGACATGTGTCACATCTATATCCTGCCTGTTCTTTATCATGATTCCATTTTATCTTCACAAGAACCCTCTGCGACAGCTTCGTTCACCTGAGCAAGGTCTTCTGCAGGTGCCAACCTGCAAATGCACAAAACCAACAACTGCCTGTAGACGTGCCTTCTCCGTTGTGGTCCTCACTTTGAGGAATGGCCGGCCTGAGGAGGTCAGGAAAGCACCCACTCTCATGGCTTTCTGGATACTGTGCAAAACATTTCTATGCAGGCAATAACTTCTCCTGTACTAAATGATCCACAAAGTTACTTGGATAAATGATTAGGGACTATAGTCTATACTACTGTGTTTAGCTTGCTGAAACTAGGATTCGACTAGTTTTTGCATCATTTTTGCATCATTTAATGTGTCACATTAACACTTCTGCTTTGCTTCAGTTCTGCTTTTAGATTTCTGATCAGTTCTACAACTCTAATCCTATTGTATTGCTTATTGAATGTCTCATCCTGATGATTGCAATGACTCTGTAATCTGCCTTGAGTCCAAGTGAGAAAGGTGGACTATAAATAACATTAATAAATTAATAACTTAAACCGAGATGGAGTAACTAGCTCAGTGTTGCTGAATGAGCTTCTTGTTAGAATCGTTATATGTAGTCATGTCTCTCCAGTCCAAATTTGATTCATTATCCCTCACACGGGAATTGCTTTTCATTGTTAACAAAAGTGCAAGATTTATGGATTCTGGATCACTTATTTATTAATATTTAATCCAGCTTTATATTTGTTTAAAATAAATGTAAATGCATTGTCTAATGTAAACGTAAACCCATGTCTAAAATTTCCCAGGTATTACATTTAATTTATGATTGATTTTCAAATTGATTTATATAAGGGTCACAAAATGTGGCTCAGCGCAAGTTCTTGCAGGCCCTTGCCTCTGACCTTGCCAAATACTGAGCATTTCATACAGGTTAGTGACTAGTTCTCATAGTGATCACTACCTTGTATCATAATTTTTGATGTCCGTTGATCACAGACCTTTCAAATCTTTAATGCTTCATTGGCATTGCCATGATTCTTCTGTTGAAATGTGTGTGTCTTTGTATGTGCGTGTTCAGTGAGGATCAATGAATCTGATTATGTATAAACAGCAATTTATATTTTTAGAAAGGATCTGCATTTATGTGCATCTGCTGCAGCTAAGATGGCAGAGTACAAAATTATGTATGTGCACGTTTCCAATTCTATCAAAATTGTACGTTACGTGTCCCACCAATGCAAACTAAGCACAGGCATTTTACTCATAATAGTGCTCCAGTCCTCCTATCTTTCCATTCGATTCCCCCACTTTTTAAAAATGCCGTTGGATGTGTACTTTAGCAGTCGGTGCTGCTTGGACTTTTTTCTTCTAACTGCAGAAGAAAAATCTGAAAATATGGTTACATAATTTAAAGCAGAGGTCCGCAGAGCAATATCAGAGTCTGTTCTTGCATCTAGTTATTACACATTGCTTAGTTTGCAAGGATCCCAAGGATAAAATGCTAAAAAATTTTTTTAAAAAGCTGGGGAAATGTTATATTTGGTCAAAATGAGCTAAATCATGTTCTGTGGCACTTGGGGATTGAGACTGGGAAGGACAGAGACCTTAGTGGGGTACAATGCCAAAGCTTCAGTTTTCTCCAGGAAAACTGATCTCTGTAGTCTGAACTGTAATTCCAGTGGATTCCTAGGTCCCACATGAAGGATGATATCCCTATGAAAAACACACAATGAAGAGCCATTGTGCTTCTTAATGTTCTGTTCCAATGTGTTTAATGGATGTTTGTGCTTTTAACAAGTACTTGCTCATAAGGACTCCTCTTGACAGAGTGGTCAACTGTGTCATGGCTGGGCTAAGGTTGTGAGCAGCTGTAATAAGCCACCAGCCTCTTATATTTGTTCTCTAGTCCAGGGACACTGCAAGCCTTTGCTGTGGCATGGTAGAAATTCTGCAGTGTTGACCAGGGGACAGCAGAAGATCAGATTCTAGTATTACATATCGGGCCTTGCTAATCTAGAGGCTTAATGCACGTGTGTGTGCAAAGTCCCGTCAAGTCATTTCTGATTTATGATAACCCTATGAATGAATGACCTCCAAACCTTTTACTGTTAACAGCATTGCTCAGGTTTTGCAAACTGAAGGCCATGACATCCATCTCATGTTGGGTCTTCCTCTTTTCCTGCTGCCTTTATCTTTTCCTAGCATTATTATCTTTTCCAGTGACTCTTGTCTGATTATAATGTGACCAAAGTATGATAGGCTCAGTTTAGTCATGTTAACTTCTAGGGAGACCTCACTCTTGATTTAATCTAGAACTCATTTGTTTGTTTTAGGCAGTCCGTAAAGCTCTTGTCCAGCACCACATTTCAAATGGATCAACTTTCTTCCTGTCTGTTTTCTTCACTGTGCAACTATGACACCCCATACATAATAATGGAGAATACTATAGTGTGAATAATCTTGATCCTTACTCTTAAGGAACATTTCTAGCTCCTTCATGGCTGCCCTTCCCAGTCTCATTCTGATTTCTTGGGTCCTGCCTCCCTTTTGGTTGATGACTGAGCCAAGAAATAGAAAATATTTAACAATTTAACAGCCTTACAGTTGTGTGATTTAGGCTTCCCACGCCCCCCCGGGGGGTGGGGAAACCCCCGCCCCAGAGGCCCGTTCCCCGGGCGACGCTGGATCGGGCCCCGGGGGGAACTCCTCCCCGATGTGCGCGTCATCTGGAAGTGATGCGACCACGCCGGGCACGCTGGGGGCGGGGCCACGGCCATCCGAGGATTCCTATTACATTTGTCTTCTTGACGTTCAGCTGTAATCCTACTTTGGCGCTTTCTGCTTTAACCTTAATCAGAAGTCATTTCAGGTCTTCACTATTTTCTGCCAGTAATGAAATGTCACCTGTGTATTTCAAATTGTTAATGTTCTTCCTACCAGTTTTCACTCCCATCTTCATCTAAATCTAATCCAGTTTTCTTTATGATATGGTCCACATACAGAGGCTTAATACTGCCTGCCAATCACAGGGGCCAATCTTGCCTACACCTTCGATGTCTAAAGAGGGCTTTAAGAGCCAAGCACACATGGCTTACAATGTTAGGTCCTAGCCTCAGACCATAAGGGTTCTGATTCATACTATTGATCCCTTGGCACAATGGATATTGGATGTGTCCTAAGCTACTTAGGCTATGTTTAGCCATGGACTCAGTCCGTTGCTCATCTGTAAAACAGGTGTGAACATGAAATGCCTTACACTGAATGAAGCCATAGGTCAATCAAGGTAAGTCTTGTCTCGTTTGACTGGCAGCAGCTCTCCCAAGATTTCAGGTGGAGGTCTTTCATGTAGTTTTCTACCTGATCCTTACTCTGAATTTCACCTGGGACCTTCTGCTTGCAAAGCAGATGCTCTGCTACTGAGCCACGGTCATGTTATTTCTAAAAAATGATTACTTCATTCAAGTGAAACCATATTATCACATGGTAGCCTGTATCAACAATCCTGTGAGGAACTCTGACCACACCAAGGCCACTCAGGATATGCCTTGTCAAAGGATATCTAGTGATCCCGACTTTCTGTGCAGTACTTGGGTCATAGACACATCTCTCTATATAATAATTCTCTGTTGGTGGTGGCACGCTGCTGAACATTCCACACGGCACTCACAGCCACAGGTTGATGATTGGCTGGGAAGGAGATAGGGTTGCCAACTCCTGGTTGGAAAATTCCTGGAGATTTGAGGGGTGGAGCCTGGAGAGGGTGGGGTTTCAGGAGGGGTGGGACCTCAGACAGGTACAATGCCATAGACTCCACCCTCCAAACCAGCCATTCCCTCATGGGGAACCATTGTTGCCAATCTCCTGCTGAGGGCTGGAGATCACTCAAAATTACAACTCTTCTTCAGGTAGCAGAGATCAGTTCCTTTGGAGAAAATGACTCGGTGTCATACCCTGCTGAGGTCGCCACAGCAAATTGACACTGAGGGCCCAAGGCCGGGGCACTCTCCCAGAGCCTCTTTCTAGATATCGTTGTATTTATTTCCACAATGGGCCTTATTCATAGTATTAGAATAAAAACAGGAACACATTAAAGTGTTGTGTGCGCCTATTTTACCCTGTGATATACAAAGTATTTACCTATGTGGTATATTTCAACCATGTGCACTGCAGGCCACAGAAATATTGTTCTGGAAGCTGGGCCAAATTAACTTTCCATATAGGGTTCCCAAGTACTTACCATGATCCGGCGGGGGAAACATGCTCCCCGGCTGGACCATTCCTCCCTGTAACACACCATGCCATCGCCAGGAAGTGACAGTGGCCGACGCTCTGGCAATGGGACTGAAAACTTGATGGTACCATTGAGTTTCCAGCCCCATTGCCAGAGCGTCGCCCGGCGTCACTTCCTGGCGACGGCATGGTGCAGCATGTCTGTTGTCCCCGCAGGAATGATCCTGCGAGGACGTCTGTGTCCCCCGCTGAATCACAGTAAGTACTTGGGAAGCCTGTTTCCATAGCATGTTTCTTCTGTGTACACATGGTGAAAATGTCAGCATATATTTCTTCCTCCATACTGAGCAATGGATGAAAAAGCTCATTCACCCCTTCATCCTGTGGCCAAAGCACATTGAGATATGCATGGTAATGTGCACACTGAGCCTTGAGGTCTTCCATGTTATATGTTAAGGGTTATCATAATTTCTCCTTGCACTTGTAGGCTGGCTAGGGGAGGGGACATCTGATGTAAAGTGCCATTTCGTTAATGCTTGTGCATGTGTGTAAAGTACCATCAAGTCATACCCAACTTATGGGAACCCCAGCAAAGGGCTTTCAAGGCAAGTGAGAAGCAGAGGTGGTTTGCCATTGCCTGCCTCTGCAGAGTCTTCCTTGCTGGTCTCCCTTCCAAGTACCGACCCTACTTAGCTTCTGAGATCTGATGAGATTGGACTATATCATGCCACCTTCCTTCCCCCTTACTGCTTAGTTAATCACATTTTCTTATTTTTTGTGCAACTGTGAGACAATACTTTTAAAAAGTGTAATCAAAAACTGACCACAACCTCACAAGCCAGGCCAAATCATTCAGACTCTGATTCAGCACCATTTTAAAACAGATATCCCATGGATTAAGTCCATGTAAAGCAAATGATTAACAATATTACCAGATAATGCAATTTAAAGCAAGAACTTAAAGGTCCGTGTTTTTCCAAAACATCCAATGGTTTTCACTTGTGCCCCCCATGTTTCTAGCCAAGAGCACAAAACAGTAGATACTGCTCTTGCATGCTGATTTCATTGTGTCTTGCATCCTAATATGGTACCTTAAATTGACCTGATTTTCAGACAGTGCTGAGCTTTAAAAATAAGCCTCCCTCATGCTGATGAGCATACAAAATCATTAGTTGCCTCTGGGAAATTTAAAATCAATCAATCATTCATTCATTCATGATCATCTTACTTGCTAAGAGTGATGAAAAGTTCTGACTTGTTTATGTAGATGCTTTAGTGCTAGACATTTAAAGGTGTTGGATATGCAGTATAGATGTCAAATTGTAGCTAACATAAGCTTCAGTTCTAGGCAGACCTTACATTCTTGACTCAGTTTCTAGTAAATAAACAAGTAGGAGGTAAATAACAACTCTTGACTGAAAGTAGAGGCCGTTTCAAATGCATAAACAATTTCTGCTACAGATAAAAAAATGTCCCTACTTCTTCAAAGCTTCCTATGGGTGTTCTTGACAACATGTCTGAAATATACATCTCCTTACCCAGAGTATGTGTGCTGGCCTGTGGATATTGCCACCACCCGATGAAAGAGAATGCAAATCAAGAATTACTTCATACTGCTTCAGGTCTTCTCAAAGGTCATTTCTGCACTCTCCTTTGAATCCATTTTCACGGTGGTGTCCTCCAAGCAATTCTGCACTAAAATCGAATTCAACCTTCTTTTTAATTCAGGTTTCCCCCCCATTCTGCACTAAAATCAAGTTGAAACTCCTTTTTATTCTGGGTTTTTCCCCCATTCTGCACTACATTACCTCCCTTCAGTGGTCAGCCCAGTTTCAGCCTGCTGTTGGCCCGGGTTATTTGGATGCTGTTTTGCCATGGACTTAAATGGCCTTGACTTGAACACAGGCAAATGCAGAAAGGACCAAAGACTCCATGAAAAGTAAGAACTGCAGGACACTTTGCTAGTTGTTGTTGCTGTTCAGTCACACAGTCAAGTCTGACTCTTCGCAACCCCATGGACCACATCACGCCAGGTCCTCCGATCTTCCACCATTCTCCAGAGTCTGGTTAATTTCATGTTAATTGCATCAATAACACTGTCTAACCATCTCATCTTTTACTGTCCCCTTCTTCTTTGACCTTCAATCTTTCCCAGGATCAGGGTCTTCTCCAGTGAGTGCTCCCTTCTCATTTGGTGGCCAAAGTATTTGAGCTTCATCTTCAGTTGATCTGGCCTTCCAGGGAACAATCAGGGTTGATTTCTTTTAGGATTGACTGATATGATCTCCTTGCAGTCCAAGGGACCCTCAACAGTCTTCTCCAGCACCATAATTTGAAAGCATCTATTCTTCAGCGCTTGGCCTTCCTTATGGTCCAACTCTCACAGCCATACATTACTACTGGGAATACCATTGCTTTAACCATAAGGCTTTTGTTGGCAGGGTGATGTCTCTACTTTTTATTATGCTGTCTAGGTTTGCCATAGTTTTTCTCCCAAGGAGCAGGCGTCTTTTAATTTCATGGCTGCAGTCACCATCTTGGTGCCTAGTCTTGGTACTTTGGAAAAACAGTTGCCAACTCTTGAAAAAAATTAAAGTAGTATTCATGAAAAATGCTCTGTTCATCTAAAATATAAACTGTTGCATACATGTTCACATCCACAACCACCAACCCCAGTTATCAGCCCAATACAAATCACAAGCTGAGCCAGGCTACAGATGTGTCACATGTAGAAAGCAGGAAACCTATAAGTAAGTCACATATGTTCACTGTATGTTCAAGGACAATGGCGGACCCCCCCCCGAGGCATGTTCACATCCACAACCACCAAGGGCTACAGTCACCCTAGTTATCAGCCCAATACAAATCACAAGCTGAGCCAGGCTACAGATGTGTCACATGTAGAAAGCAGGAAACCTATAAGTAAGTCACACATGTTCACTGTATGTTCAAGGACAATGGCGGACACCCCCCCGAGTGCCGAATTCGGGGTGGGGCCGCCACAAGCCCTCTGCTACTAACCCTCCCTCCAGGCTATCAAATCAGTCGCTGAAACCATTTTAAGTTGGTTTACTACCCATGATCCTACCTATGGTTTCATGTTTGTTTATTTTCATTATTTTTTCATTTGTATCCTGCCTTTCTTTTCAGTGGGGAATCCAAAGTAGTTTACATAATCCCTCTATCTTCCATTTTATGCCCACAACAACTCTGTGAGGTAGGTTAGGTTGAGAGAGTGTGAGACTGACCCAAGGTCAACCAGCAAATTTACATGGCAGAGCAGTAATTTGAACCTGGGAGTCTCAGATCCTGGTCAGGCACTCTAACCACTACACCACACTGCTGTATGAATGTTGATATCCTAAGTGTAGATTGGGCTCAAGCCTGGCTTGTTCCATGGTGTTGCTTCTCAAATACTCTGGGCTAGAGATGCCTGGCCCCATCAGTTTAAAATGAAATCTCTCTTCCTTTTCCTTATCTCTCTCTAGCAGTTTCTTTGACAGATGAAATTTGCATTTTTGGAAGCAAACCAAGAACGAATTATGGTCTACAATCAGAATTCTGGTTTTACAAACTAACTGTAGTTAAACTGTAGTTAAAACAAACCGTAGTTTAATGTTGTATCTGAACTTGTCTAAGCCGTGGAAGATTCTTCACCAAGTTTGGATATATTGTCCAAGAAATCTGATTATGCACAGAAACCTTTGCAATACTCTTTTGGAGTCTGGCTGTGCATTTCCTTTGCTGACATAGGGCTGACTTTTTGTTCTGACAGAACAGGCCCTATGTACTTGACTTCTATGACCTTGAGTTGCATCTGCTTTGGATTTAATTTAATATTCTCTGCCAGAGAGTGCTCCATGACATTTCTCTGGGTCCAATCATGCTCCTTCTATGTGGAAGCTGTTATAAACATATCTATTGTTGTGTGGACTCCTGTGAGAGTCCTGACATCTTGATATCTTTTGCTGGAAAATTTCAATACCTGATTTAATTCTAAAAGATCGATGTTCCCGTCTGCGCTGAGAGTATACACGTTAGCAACCATCTAGTCTAATTTGCCAATATCCATCTTTCTTATCTAGAATAGTAAAGCTGATGTTACCAGGCACTGAACAGCTGTTGGTAGTGCTATAAAAATGTGTCACTAAGTCTTCTGGGACACAAAGAAATCCAGAGGTTGACATTTTTCTTCTCAGTGATGACCAAGCTGCTTACTATGGCATGTGCTAACACTTGGCTATACCTCCATCATTCTCCAAATGTTTCTTGATATTTCATTCTGTTTACCACTGGCAATGGTATATTTATGCACACCTGTACTATGGGCACGAGTCCAGTGTACATGAATATGTGATGTACCCTACAAAACTCTCCCAGTCCCCTGGAAATTTCAGGATATTGTATAGTCCTTTCTCCTTTCCTATACTATTATGGTGGTGGCGGAAAGTTCCATCAAGTCACAGCTGACTTATAGTGACCCTGTAGGGTTTTCAAGGCAAGAGATGAAGAGTTGGTTTGCCATTGCCTGCCTCTGTGTAGCAGCCGTGAACTTCCTTGGTGTTTTCCTATCCAAGTACTAAGCAGAGCCAACCCTGCTTAGCTTCCAAGATGCTCCTGCAGAGTGCAGGGGGTTGGACTAGATGACCTGCAAGATCCCTTCCAACTCTAACATTCTATGATTCTATGATCTGATGAAATCAGGCTAACTTGGGCCATCCAAAGGTAAAGCGTGCCATCAGGTCATAACTGACTCATGGAGACCCTACACTGGATTTTCAAGGAAAAAGATGAGCAGAGGTGGTTTGCCCTTGCCTGCCTCTGCATAGCAGCCTCAGCATTCCTTGGTGGTCCTCCATCCAGTTTCCAAAG
This sequence comes from Gekko japonicus, assembly GCF_001447785.1. Lineage (NCBI taxonomy): Eukaryota > Metazoa > Chordata > Lepidosauria > Squamata > Gekkonidae > Gekko > Gekko japonicus. The sequence continues at coordinate 1,949,545 of NW_015173673.1, forward strand.
CTTAGCTTTGTAACTGTAATGAGTTCAGGCTAGTCTGGGCTATTAGGGCTACTAATGCCATATCCTATATTTGTATTATTTATTTATTGTTTTAATTGTTATTTTCCTCAAACAAGGTATCAGGAAATACAAGACACAAATATTTTAAATGAATCAATATAATAAATGGTTTGAATTCTGGGCAGACTAGCAATGGTGTAGTGGACACTTTGGTACTGAAAGTCTTTTGGGTCTACATGTCACTGTTGCTAGGGTGATTTCTCCATCAGGATTCTATCCTGAACTCACCATGAGCACAACAAGATTTTATCTTTGTATGGTATAACGGTGGTGCACAAGTGCCATCAAGTCACAGCTGACTTGTGGCAACCCCGTGGGGTTTTCAAGGCAAGAGACATGCATCATGACCTTGGTATTCCTTGGAGGTCTCCCATCCAAATACTAGCTGGGGCCGATCCGGCTCACCTTCCAAGATCTAATGAGATCAGGCTAGCCTGGGCTAACCAGGTCAGGTCAGGACATAGTAGGAGCTTCAGTATAGCTGTAAGCAAAGTCCTGCCAACCTAGCAGTTCGAAAGCAAGAAATTCCAAGTAGATAAATAGGTACCACTTTGGTGGGAAAGTAACAGTGTTCCATGCACCTCGACATCTAGTCATGCTAGCCACATGACCACGGAAATGTCTTTGGACAACGCTGGCTCTTCGGCTTGGAAGTGGAGATGAGCACCGCATCCCTAGAGTTGGATTCGACTGGCTTTCGAGGAAGGGAAACCTTTACCTTTACTATGCTAAGCAAAGGCAGGCAATGGCAAACCACTTCTGTTAGTCTGTTGTCTTTTGGGGGAGTGGGTTGTATTTTTCATATGTGCATGTGTATGTGTACCTGGAAGTCATGTGACTAACTCTGGTGACTAACCCCTACTAGGGGCCTGGAGGATATTCAGAGAGGTGGCTGAATAAATCTTGCCCCCACCTCCCAACTGCTGGTATTCCAAGAAGGTTTCCCATCCAAGTACTTGCCAGAGTCGACCCTGATTAGCTTCCGGTATCTGATGAGATGGGGCTTGCCTGGACTATCCAGGTCAGGGCTGTTAGTCTCTTGTCTTGGAAACTCTATGGGATTGCCATATGTTGGCTGCAACTTAGCAGGCACTTTACACATACCCAGCCTGAACTTTGTAAAAAATATTCCTTACACAGAATAACATGGTCTAGTAGAATAAGCAGCTGCTTGGAGAGGGACTACTTCAGCCAAGGATTTCTGGTTATATGTCTTTGGGTGGTTTGGTTGGTTGCCATTCATATGGGGGGGAAGTACTGTATTTAATTTTCTAGATGAAGGCCTCGGATCGGGCCGGAGCACGCCGGTACGTCGCTCTGGGTGAGAGGCATGGGGGGTGTTGGTCACATGGTGAAACCCTGCCCCCTTCTTCCGGCCGCCCTCTGCTTCCAGCCTCATCCTGTTCCAGAATGAGGAAGAAGCAGGAGGGTAAGTCGGCTTCCTCCCCCCGTCTCTGCCTGGCCAAGGCTGCTCCAGCAGCCTCTATTAGGCCCCCAGGGCCAACCCAGACCTTCCCAGAGGTGCACAAAGCTGCGCACCCTGGGAAAAATCTCTCCCCCCCATCTCTGCCTGGCTGAGGCTATTCTCGGTGGCAGCTGCGCTGCCCGCGGGGGGGGGACGGGGACGTTCTCTTGCCTCCCTGAGCCCCGGGGTGGTGGCCTTGGACTCATAGGGGCAAATTCCACCTTTTGCGAGAGGTCATTCTGGCTCTCCCAGCTGTCCTTAGGGGCT
>NW_015173673.1:1952185-1962979 GCF_001447785.1 Gekko japonicus
CAGGGGGTGTGGCCTTATGACACTTCCGGTGATGTCAGGGTGTGTGGCATATGCTAATTAGTTATGCTAATGAGCTCCTGCAGCTTTTTCTACAAAAAGACCCCTGTCTAGATGTGTGACATATCACTGTAAGACTAGATGTCTCTTACTCTTTGTGGGAAAGTTGTCTGTGTGGCAGTATTGCTGTCACCCTCCTGTGAGGCTTTGCATTTGCTCCTGGTGCCCAGAGTGCTTTCCTTTGTCACTGCCTCCAAAAACTTGTCACCATGTTACCCAGCCATAAGCTCAATTTGTGCTTGTGTGACTTCAGTGGCACCGCAGATGTCTATTGCTTTTTTGTAAACTCAGCCCCAATTCCCTTAGCAATTGCTCTTTTAGTCTTTTATCAGTCACTCTGAACACAGTTTTGTCCCGAAGCATATAATTCTCAGCATCCCAAAGCTTCCAATTTTTCATTTTCTGCCTCGGCAATGAATTTTATTTGTTGATCTGAGCTTCTGCTAAATTAGGATGAGATGGGTAGCTGTAAAATAACCAAACCAATATTCTTTTTTAGGATTAAGTACTGTTGAATATGTTTGGCTGTTGGGCTATGGTGTTCTGTATCTCTACAGCCAGGATTTCCCCCACTGTGCTCAGCAAAAGCAGCCATCTTTATGGCTTGCTCTCTTTTCTCCTGTTGCCCTGAGGCTTTCACATACACATGGAAACACTGTTCCCATAACCTACTCTGCCCTCTTGGGGTTTGTAGGGCCACACATGAGTCGCAGTTGCCTTCCATTTTATGATCTGGCAGATTTAGGAGGGTGTTGTGATGGCAAATTTCTCTTTGGTGTGGAGAGGAAGGAAGCAAGCACTTGGAACTAAAACTTTATCACTCTGAATGTTGTATCTTGGCTGAGACTAGTGTCTGAATTAATGGCCTATTAACAAATGGCTTACAAAGAATAAAATAGTTTAAAAAATTTCCCCCCAAAAATGGCCAATTAATTTGATGCTGTTTTAAAATGAAGCTGCTGCTTTTTGTTTTTTCTACTGCAATTCTTGGGAATAAAAATAAATAAAAGTCCACCCATTTATTCTATTAAACTTGGAAAAACCCAGGTTTTTTGGTAGTAGATAACACAGTCTTCTCCACTGCGCAGGATCAATGTATACGTCATTATATGTGCAAAAAGCTATTTACACAAATAGTCTACTACTTGCATGAGCAGTGCAAGGCAGAAGAAAAGGGTTTATATGAGATTCTTACTTTTAATGAGAAAAAAATGTTGGAAAAAAGAGCTGATTTTATTAAAGTTCTTTTCTTACATGTAGACGACATACCTAAGCTAGGGTTACCAGATGTCCTCTTTTTAGAGGACATGTCCTCTTTTTTTGGTGTCTGTCTCTGTCCTGTTTTGGGCTCTTTTTAAAAAAAATTGTGAAAATGTCCTCTTTTGGGGTTGGAAGGTTAAGAATATTCCCAGTTAGTTGCAATTATCACAGCTTAAATAGTAGGGGTATTTAAAATGAGAATTAGTATGGGTATTTAGTAGGGGTATTTAAAATGAGAAATTTTGAAAATGAGAAGTAAAAGTTTGGAGTAGTCAGTCAGGAAATATGTCCTCTTTTTTGCTTTTCAAAATATGGTAACCCTAACCTAAGCAGTTGTATGTAACTGGTTCTTTGAGAATCTAGCTGTGGAATTAGGATTGCCAAGTGTGATTTTCACTGCAGCCACGTCACCCGGAAGTGACGCGACCACGCCGGGCACGCTGGGAGCGGGGCCATGACCATCCAAGGGAAAACCATAGAGTTTTTCCCCCCGGGGCCCAATCCGCCAGCGGCGGGGAATGGGCCTCTGGGGCGGGGGTTTCCCTGCCCCCCGGGGGGACTTGGCAAGCCTATGTGGAATTATCTTTATTTTCTTTCACGCTGGGATACTGGATCAGTCAGTGTTCTTGTTTTACTTTCTCCTCTTGTGCTTGGTTTGTGTTGTGTACTTGTGCTTCCCAATTCTGACCACTAGTTTACATTCCCGGGGCATTGTTTGGACTGGGAAACGCTTTCTTCTTAGATTTACGTGCAGCACTGAGGCAAAGTTCATTTGATAATGCACTAATTTTCTTCACAAATGTGTAGCAGTCCAGCTTGCTGCTGGCTCTGACTTTTGTGTATGTTTATAAATACCCTTTTAATGTTTATTTAGGATGCAGAAAGGTCTGTAACATTAGGATTTGTGAGAAAAAGGTCAACTAGTATATACAGCACTGCTAAGTGATTAAGGAAGTTTGTTGAGAGTTAGTTTGGGACTGAATATGCAGCTTAGTATTGGAAACTTTCTGTTTAGACTTTTCCAGCATTCAGTACATCATAATCAGGCCCAGAATCTCCCCATTATTATATGAAGGGAAGTCAGGCATGATTGCTCTTCATTACTTTTCATGTGCTCCTGCATATTTGGGACATTCAGCTGTAGCTGGGAGATTTTATATATAGCTTTCCTGATTGTCTTGCCTAATAGGATGCTTTCCTGGATGGGTCGGCGAAGCTTGCAACTAGGAGCCCAAAAAAAAGAGAGGAGGTTTTTGTCCTGGTTTTACTAGATGTTAGAAAGAAAGAGGATTGAGAAAAATAGCTTAGTGTGCTTGGAAGTTATTGGATTTGGGGGCCAGCATTGATTTTATCTCCGGATTGGATGACGCTTTCTTAACTCTGAACATACAAGTTGCAAATTTGTATAAAGATTTTAACACAGGCCTCCAGCGACCTGACCTTAAGAAGCCCTGAGGTTCATACCATGTGGAGAAGACAGAAGAAAATACCATTAGACTATACAATAGAATAGTTTCCCTAGACTTGGTCCTACCATTAGGACTTGCAGTTGGATCTGTCTAGCCACAAGAACTATGTGCAGCAGTGTAATGGTCCGTTCTAGCTCACCAGAGCTAACAGCATACGCTGTAAATTTCTCTCCCTCCACCTCTGTTCAGCTGAACTATATTAAGGAATCTGTGTGTCTGGTCTATCAAAAGAGGCAATGCTGATCCATTCAAAAGCCTTCATTTCTATATTTAATTTTCTATTATTCATTCTATCGATAGGCACTGGCCTTTCATCTCTGTATCCTGCTGGTCCTAGTCACCATTATTCCTCCAATGGCACTAGGGCCGCCAACCTCCAGGTGGCACCTGGAGATCTCCTGCTATTACAATTAAGCTCCAGACTTCAGTGATCAGTTCCCCTTGAGAACACGGTTGCTTTGGAGGGTGGAGTCTATGGCACTGTACCCTACCAAAATCCCTCCCTTCCCCAAACCCCACCCTTTATAATCCCCACCCTCAAAATCTCTATGTATTTCCCAACCCAGAGCTGACAACCCTAAATGGCATTGGTTCTCAGACCTGTTAGGATGCATACTCCAAAACCATATGGAATGCATACAAGAATATCCTTTTATAGAGCCTACACATTCAAATGCCCTTTATTACTAACACCACAATTCTGCCTTATATGCAGTGGTCATTTCTGCCGGAGCGCGGCGGAGCAGCGCTCTGGCAGTAAGGAGCTTGGGGCGCCCCCCCTGCTGGAGAAGGAGAGGGGAGGCGGGCAGACATGCCCCTCCTTCCCCTGAGCCTCTCCATTTTTGCAGAGAAACTTGGGGAAAGGAGGGGTTTAAATGCCTGGCTTCCCTGCCCGATCTTCTCTGGAGAAGGGGAGGGGAGAGGAGGGCTGGCTGGAGAAGGGGAGAGGAGGCGGGCAGACATGCCCCCCCTTCCCCTGAAGGGAGAGAAAGGCATTCTAAACATGCTTGGGTTCCCTGCCCTATCTTCTCCAGGTGCCCCACAGCCACGGGGCACCTGAAGAAGATCAGGCAGAAAACCCAGGCATGCTTGCATGCCTGCCCTTTGTCAGGATGTGTGGCATATGCAAATGAGTTATGAAAATGAGCTCCTGCACCTCTTTTTCTAGGAAATGACCCCTGCTTATATGGCTCAATCCTCTCTGAACAGCACCATATATTTTCAAAGTATGCTGGTTTCACACTATGGATTTCTCACTATAAGATGACTCTGTACAATAGAACTTGGGTCCTGTGAATGGCTTGATCCCTCTTTGGACTGTCATACCACTACATGACCCAAAAAAGGAGGCAGGCCCTCAAAAGCTGTCCTGAGAGAGGAAAAGAGACATGCCTCCACAACTTTGACCGGTGAAAGTAATCTTGGATTCTAAACCTTATGGGGAAAATGCACAAGGGACAGTGATTTGGAATAGGGAATCATGCATCTTTTTTGCTCCTATCCTCTCTCCCAAAGTGACTTTTAATACAAAAAAGGAAGGGGGGGGGACGTCTGCATGATATTGCAGGCATTTCCATGTAGCATGTCGTTCAGTCATGTGCTTTCTTTTTTTAAAGCAATCATTTCCCTTCACTCTGTGTTGTGGAAGCTGTAGAAATGGGGGGAGCAGTAGAAGCTGATATGTTTGGGCAAAAGGGAATTGCCCTATCAACTCAGGTTGCCCCTAGTCCCCTCATTACTGTCCTGCCAGACAGTTCAGGGAGTGGTAGTCAGTCAGTTCTTTCTCTGATTCAGCACTACAGGCAAGGAAATCTCGCCTGGCAGAGGGCTTCCATGCCGCTTTAAAACAGCCCAATCAGTAGCAGTATACTAGCTCACTAGACAGAGAACCATCCTTAGGGAACCCTCTGAGTCTCTTGATTCCTCAGTGTATCCAACGAGGAGGAAGGGGAAGAAAAAAACTGACCAATCAGTGACTGTCTCGGATGGAGACTTTTTATGGCTACCAAAGTTGCGAAGGAGTAGGTGAGGGATCCCAGGCCTCACCTGGAGGCTGGCATCCCTACTCAGTGGGCACCAGTTAAGGTGTCATCTGGCACCATGATATGCACAGGCACCACATTAATAATATATAATAATGCTTTCGATTTATTAATCGCTTTCCCCACGAGTGGGCTCAAAGTGATTTTCAGTTACACTTTTAGACAGGGGAAAGACAACATATAATTAATTTTTAATTGCACACGCCGTAACTGCACGGTGGAAACGTCTTTGGGCTTGGATCAGTCATGTCCCGAACGGCTGCGTTGACCGGCTTAATGATGTTGGGGCTTCAGGACCCATATGTCGTATCCCTGTAATAGAATAAATATGGATGCATTTTTTTAAAATGCCCATTTCACTCAGGACATTTAGCCCTAGTGTTATATTGGTACTATTGCTTTAAGAACTACTCCCAGAGGGTCTCTGGAAAGGAGAAGCCCTGGTCTTGTGATCATGAGTGGAGGAAGAGTTGAAGTTACTGAGGCCTGGTTGTGGCCTATTCTATTAGTTGGCTGTTGTGATTCAATAAACACGGTTCTTATGACCACTACTGTCTCCAGCTCTGATCCTTTCCCTCCCTAAAGACATAACAAGCCCTGTCCCCTTCATACTCAAAATCAGATGGCTGTTAGTGTGACAGGGTGTTTGATTGTTTATAACAGGGGTCCCCAATTGGCACTACAGTGCCTGCCAACATCTTTCTTGGTGCCTGCCAAGTGCTTTTAGAGAGTGGGCAGGGCTAGGTGGGGCTTCTGACTGACTGTGCAGATTAGAAGGCATGGTGTTCAACAGAACTTCTGCCTGAAATATTGAAGAGATACTATTAGAGTTATATATAACCTGACATTTGGTGGTTGGCTCCTCCTCCCGCAGCAGCCATTTTGTAATTGTGTCAAGTGCCCTGTGTCAAAATTCCAAAGGTGCCTGCAGGCTTAAAAAGGTTGGAGACCCCTGGGCTATGTGCTAGGGACCCTTTAAAACATAACCCAAGTGATATTCTAGGGTAGGAGATGGCAGTTAATAGGCTTCAAGCTCTGAGGTGATTTTACTTCTGGCAGTGTTGTATTTCACGTTTGGGGCAATCGTAAGAGATAAACAGTCACTTACTACACTCTCTGCCTTGCCCCCTGGTTGGAATGTAACATTAGTAGGAGGGAAGAGACAGGAAAAGACATTCAAAGACATTCACAATTAAATTTTGCTGCAACAGCAACTTTTCTCTTGGCATGAGGGGCAAAAATTGCCCTTCAGCCTTTTCTCTGGCTCTGAGATAGTGAAGAAGGGGAAGGCTGATAGAAATTGTGTCAGGAAACAAATCCTGTGAGTAGTGTTTTATCAACACAGGAAACTGGATACAGAAGGTAACTCCTTCAATTGTTGAAAAGGAAACTAACTGGAGAGTTGCTCTCATAAAAACTTCCTTGTCCAAACCTTCTTCAGGCTGCAGACCTATACACATTTGCTTGGGAGTGACTCCCACTGAATATAGTAGGACTTAGATTAAATGTGGATGTAGTTAACTGCCCATTAGTGGGCATTAGATTTCTATGTGTGGCTAAAGGCCTCCTTGCTTTGTGTTACTCTTCAACATGAAAAATTAGTTCTTTAGTGAAGAACAATTTATTTTGTTTAGAAGATTATTAAGAATTAGAATATAAGCTCTGGGATAATGAAAAGTTAAAGTTGTATGTATGGAAAGTTAGGTTACTGGTACATCGTTATATTCAGTTTGTTTTATGTTATTGATAAGAAGGTTAAGAAGAAATGGGGAAAAGGGAGGGGGTGGAAGCACTGCGGGAAGCCTGAAGAAGGGGAGGGGGGAAGAAAATAAAGGGGTATGAGATGAATTTAATAATTTTATTGTTAAGCGTGTTATCCCTCTAATAAAAATTGTGTATAAAAAAATGTGTTCTTCAGCTAGGGGTTTGGTGTGTGCTGGATCAAACTGTGTGCTCATTTCCTTCTTTGTCTTGTGAATTTCATTCATCAGATGTGTCGGGTGCTGGGAAATTAGGGCGTATGACAGTAGTGAGGATTTTAGAATGTTGTAGCGGTCTGGCTTTGCCCCCTCACAGCAGGTTGAATGCCTCTACTCGCACTGTTGCTACTGAAGCAGCAGGATAGCATTTGGCTATAGTACTATGTCAGCAAGTGTGTTTTCTAAAGGGTAGGGAAACATACAATTTAGTGTATGTTTCTGAAATAATGTAATAGGCTGTAACATTTAGCTGGTCTTATGAGAGCTGCTTATTCATTCTACTTGTTTTGAAAAAAAATTACTTTTTATGTAAGGCAAAAAGGGGGGTGGTTCCTGTGCTTCCCTCTTCAAGGGGAAACCAATGTAGTCAAACCCAATTTTGCCTGTAATCCAGCTTCTTACTTTGCTTTTCTCCCTTGCTTCCTTTGTGATGTCCATTATGGCAGACTAAAGTTTGACAGTTCTTGTAGTAGTGTAGTGGTTAAGAACGACAGACTCTAACCTGGAGAACAGCTCTAACCTAGCTTTGATTCCCCACTCGTCTACATGAAGCCGGCCGGGTGACCTTTGGCCAGTCAACGCGGCAGACGTTAAACCATTCTGGCCTCCCCTGTTTATGGCCCCTTTCCAGTTCCCTGTTGCTTAGATAACATTACTTGGGCACTGGAATTTTTATTTACCTGACAGGAGACAAGGGTCCTTTCTGTTATTGTTTATTGTGCCATTTGTAGTTTTATTGGTTTTATCGCTTTTATTGTTTTATGAATCTTGTGTTGGAAGCTGCCCTGAGCCCACTCGTGGGATAGGGTGGGGTATATAATAGCATTAGTATTAGTAGTCGTTTTAGTAGTCATCGTCCTCTCAGAACTCTCTCAGTCCCACCTACCTCACAAGGTGCTTGTTGTGGGGAGAGAAAGGAAAGGAGACTGTGGCCCCGGTCACACGGGCTGGATATTGCGGGGGGAGACGGTTTGCCCCACAGCGAAATAACGCGCGACTGCGCGATCAGGCGTCCCCTCGTGGTCCCGTCAAGGTCTCGTGGTTAGGGGGGAGGTGCCGATCACACAACACGCCAAAGAAGCGGCGTGGCGCGGCAAACGGGGTTGTGGGGTTTTTTTAACCTGAAGTATGCGCATGCCCCATTGGGTGCTTGTGCACATCCCTGGAGACTTCGGAGAATAAAACCTTTTCGCAATGGGGCATGGGCGGGTGCCGGATGCCACCGGAAACGCGATCAGACACCCGCCCTTGCCCCGTGGTTTCCGGAAACTAGTCCCTCCAAGGTACTAGTTTTTAACCGCGCATCTTTGGAGGGAAGCCTCGGGTTTGCCACAGGAGCTCTACACTTCCCAAATGTAGTGGTGAGATCGCGCCCGAAAAATCCGCCTATCTTCCGTCGCAGTAGCGTGGCTACTGCTCCGTGTGACCGCAGCCTGTAAGCCTGTTTTTTACCTCCTTAAGGTAGAGAAAAGCCAGATATAAAAACCAACTGTCTTCTTCTTCTGCCTTGTTTTATCTAGTGTTCTTGGTCTCCAAAATTAACTCCTGCCCTTCAACATTATCATTTAGTCAGTGGGTAGCAGTATCTTGCTGTAGTTTATATCTATGGAGGTCTGAATAGGCCAGTCTAGCTTGAACTTGAAACCTAAGTTTGGTTGCCCATGGTTAGTACTTGGATGGGAGACCACCAAGGAAAATCAAGGGTGCTATGCAGAGGAAAACAATGGCAAGACACTGCTGATCTGTTGCGTTGAAAACTCTATGAGGGTTGCCATAAGTCAGTTGCAACTTGACATTACTTAATTACTATTATAGTACACGTCTCTTTGATGGTAGCTGATCTTCCTTGAATAAAAATTGAAGCAAACTGTCCTCTGTCCAGGTTTTCAGCAGAGGTCAGGTGCTACCAGAGAGAATAATAAACTGATAGCCAGTAAAGCCAACTGATTGTGCTGAGTGGAATGGAGGGGCTGTCAAAAACCACTCCTTGCTGAATTTGCTGGGCCAGGTGAAAGAGGCATGAATACTCTGAAAGGTTGTTTGGCTGTTTTTGCCTGTGCTGGCTGTTGGGGGAAAAGTGGAGGTGGGAGGAGGTGGTGGCAGCAGAGATACAAAATTATCACCTTACCTGCTTTGTGTGTGTTCTTCTGGGATTAACATGGCAATTAACCTCTAAACAAGATAATAGTTATTTTTCTTTGTTCTAATGAGTATAAGGAATACACTGGGTTACAGGGTATTTTTTTCTTACACCTGGACATTTTCCTCCCTGCATATGACTGTACTCGTGCACATGTCTGTGTTGAGAAATATGGTGTGAGAGCTAGCAGATTGCCAATACATCTGGAAGCAATTTCTTTGACCGTGGCAGCACTTTTTAAGCTATGCTACCATGAAAATTGCTGCTGGATGTGTCTGTTATCCATCAGTTTGCATGTTACATTTCTCCACCCAAGTGCATGCCTAAGCATGGTTGCATACTGGGAGAGGGGGAGTTTTACAGGGAATCAGCCTAGAATTCTGTTATTTTTGTCGTGTTCCTGAGGACCTATCAGTGCTGAGCTTTAGTCAGGCGAGCATGTAGGCAGCTGAAGTGTGAATTCTAGCAGGACTGAGCCTACAGTTGGATGGAGTGCTTGAACAGATCTTCAGTGGTGTAATCCAGAGGCAAACCCAGAACAGGTCATGAGTTGAGATGTCCATTTGAAGGGGATGGGACTGAAAATGCAGATACAGACAGGAAGCAGGGTAGACGGATAATAAAGCATATAGCAAAGACAGGAAATCACGATGGGAACAAGTAGGCAAGGTGATAGGGGTATAATGAAACAGGTAGGCTGAAAAGCAGCAAGGTTAAGAAAGACAGACAGGCCAGAGTCTGTTGCCTAGTGAAAGGCACAGGCCTTACCTGGGAGTATATAGCCAACAATAAGCTGAGTCATATTGAGAAACTCAAGAATAAATTCTGCTCCTTCTTTCTTCAATCTGTATCCCTGTGTGGCCTGTCATAGAATGGGGACCACCAGTACAGAGGCTAGATGGTCATCTGATAGCAATGCTGATTGTGTGAACTTAGACAAATCATGAGAGGGAGGGCAGGAAAGGTTACATCAGTGCTTAGTTCTCATGGCCCTTTCTTACACGCCTAGGGAAATGCTGATCGCCACTTTGGGGTCAGAAAGAAATTTTTCCCCAGGCTAGTAACCATAGAGTTCCCCCCAAATGCTAGGGCATCGCCATGCAACAGCCCAGCTGGCCGGCAGACTGGGCCCCCCAAAACCAGGGGATCCCCTGGGGGATTCCCTGCCCCGACTTGGGGGATGGAAACCCTAGTTGCCAAAATGGTGGCCATACTTCTGTGAAATAAAATAATCATGTGAGAATACAGGATACACTTTAAGGCAGAGGTGTCAAACTTAAGGCCCATGGGCTGGAAGTGGCCTGCCCATGGCTTTAATCAGGCCCAGGGCTCTTTTCTTCCCCCCCCTCCTGTCCTCACTCTTTGAAGCTTGAGGCTGCCAAAGTCCTCAACTCCCTGGATCTTGTCTTTGCCTGCTTTGGCTGGAAGCTCTTCTGGGCTTGCAAAATTACAAAGAAAATACAGAATGGATTTTTCCATTAATGTCTCTGCACCTAGATAGACTACTTTGGGATTGTTCCCAGCAATAGAAACTGGGACTGGAATGACAGTCCCCAGAGTAGAATGATGGTCCCTAGCAATAGAATCTGTGTTCTGGGACTGGAATGACAGGGCACAGAGTGGAATGACAGCCCCTGGGAGTAGCAGCAGCATTGTGGGAATGGAATTCCACTCTGGGGGCCTTCATTCCACTCCTGGAATGCTTCTGCTACTCCCAGGGACTGTCATTTCACTCTGGTGGCTGTCATTCCAGTCCCAAAGTAGTCTGTGTGGGCACAAAGACCTTAATGGGAAATCCATTCCGCATTTTCTTTGTAACTTTGCAAGCCCAGAAGAGCTTCCTGCTG
>NW_015173673.1:1963430-1970927 GCF_001447785.1 Gekko japonicus
ACAGTGGAGTAGAGTTCAAGAAGTTTCACTTTCCAGTGTTTGTATAGTTGAAATTGTTGCTTGTTGGAGTTGTCTCCTTGCAAATACAGGGTTGATATTTTGAGCCAGCTTGTCTCTGCTGAATGGACCTGAGAACGGGTGCCTGAGTGAGTACTCTAACCTGGGAACCAACAGCCAAAGGGGACATTACACTGGGGAGCCACTGCCACTCTGAGTAGACCTGGGGGGGAGGGGAGAAGCTTGCAATGCCCAGCCATTTTATGTTCCTAGGCTCATAGAATTTTATATTTTTAGTTTCTGCTGTGATCCTTGTGCTTTTTCTTGATTATTTTATTTTTAAAATTGCATTGCCAAACCCCACTGTTTCCCCACCTTTCCATTTTAAGCAGGCATCTTTGGGGGGGGGAGGTTGGGAGGTGTCATTTATCAAAGACTGTTAAATAAGCAAACTATTGCAAGAGTTTTAAGCATATTTGTATTTTAAATAAAAATAATATCTTTAATTGTGTTTGTATCTTTTATAAAGTTTATATCTCTGCTACCTGGCATTACATTTTATGACATGCCTGGCCTGGCTCCATAAAGTCCTATTTATGTCAGATATGGCCCTTGTAACAAATGAGTTCGACACCCCTGCCACATTTCTTTTAAAGAATGGTGAGGAATGGGGTGGCGGTGGCAAAACACCTCAGGCTACAACTGCCTGGTGGGAAAGATTGTGTCTGTATCTATCTGTGATGTAAAGATAAGGGTACATGATTCAATCAATTTAATCTTTAAATAGTAAACCTTTAGTTGTATGTTAAATTTTCCACCTCCTTCTTATCCTGCCCCTGCCCCTGATTAACTGGCAAAGCTTAAATTGAATGACATTCAACTGATTAGGCCATGCAGATGTACCACATCTCTCCTTATGAACAAAGATACAGCTTTTCCTTTCACTCCACACCCAAAGCTAGCAGATATAACCCTTCTACAGCTGTATTCAAGGTAGGGTTGCCAAGTGTACCTACCCTTGGCAGCAGGGGATCCTTGCCGTGCTCCGGGAGCTCTCGCAGGACGCAAGCATGCGCGCGAGCATCACATCACAGGAAGTGACGTGCTACGTCGCTCACATTGGGGGCGTGGCCCAGATCGTCTGGGGGAAAACCACATGGTTTCCCCCCCGACAATCTGGGCCACACCCCCAACGTGAGTGATGTGGCTGCGTCACCTCTGGTGACGCAGCTTCGGGGACAGAGTTCCCCCTGGGGCCTGATTCCGCCACAGCGGAAATCGGGCCTCCAAAGCGGGGGTTTCCCCGCCCCCACTTGGCAGCCTTAATTCAAGGTGGTGTACAAATTAGATTACGTTTACAGAAGCAAACCTCCACGGCTTCCCTTCTAGCAGAAAGAATTGTAGAAAATTGAAGCTGGCAGGTCTAAACTGAAATCAGTCAATATTCTTTTTAGTCTGGATTTTCCAAAATACAGATTGCCTTTCCCCCCTCTTTGTTTTTGTATTTGTGTTCTACTTTAAAAAGATGAATTTTTATAGATGGGATTCCCAAACTGATAGGATTGAAAATGGTTTACCATTGAGCTGAGTCTTTGGACTGGTTCACAGACAGTCTTTTTGCCTCAATGTGGTAGGGATCAGAAGCCATTCTTGGCTCATGTGCCCTTCCATCATTGCATTCCACCAGCAGTTTGAACTGGCACTTACACATGTTGGCCCCCGTTGCCCAATCAGTTTGCTAGGGAGGACAGATTGGTTGGATGATCTCATGGGTTATCTGTGAATGGGTCTTTTATTAAGTTACAGTCTCTGCAGTAAATCTCAAAAAGGAACCGGGCAGCTAATCCCGCCAGTAGCCCGGCTCTAATTTGATCCTGATTTTTTAAATCCATCGTTGCACGGCCAGACAGCCCCCCATGAATCATCTTACTGTGCGCTGCCTCTGCTGTGGATTGTCCAGACAGCATCCACTGAAGGAGGCATGCATGGTGTTTTGGTTTTTTTAAAGAAAGTTTGTGCAAGCGCATAGGTGTGACATCGTGTCCTTGTTTCTCCACACATGTGCAGAATCGAGATTTTTTAAAATGGTGCCCGTTCAGGATGGTCTGACGTCAGACCATCCTGAATGGGCGCCATTTTTTAATTGCACTCTGTAACGATCAGATGGGGGAAAGTCCGTGAATGGGCCGTCTGGAACCGAAAACTCCAGTTTTAAAGTACTACCTTTTTAATACGGCTCTGAAGCACGGCAAAACAGGATGCTCATGGATGAGGTACGTTTCCCAGAGGTTGCTGTCTGGAAATTACATTTAAATCCACCAGGCACTCGTGCACGGCACAGATCTAAAGAGCCATCTGAATACACCCTCTAATGAGGGTTTGGCAATATGCAAATGTATTTACTTTAAAAAAAAACTAGTTAAAAGAGTTATGAAACTTTAATTGGTTAATGGCTCTAATATAAATAACAATATCCTTAGAAATATATGGACTAGTGTGTGAATCCACAAAATATGTCTGGCATATTAAGCTTGCTATTGTTTGACAGTTTTTGAGCTGAGCTAGACACAACTGTCGTGTCCATAAATCCTTTAAATTACATTGGATCAACTTAAAACTGTCCAAGTTTCTTTGAGTTTATAAAAGCTTTTAAGATCTGGGGAATTCTGTGGTTTAAATATTTGTAGAGAAAAACGTTTGAAAATGGCTGAATAGTGTTCTAAATACAGTGTCTTGACAAAAATGTGTGTGTGTGTTTGCAGATACAACCCACTTGGCACTGTGGGATTTTTAGCTGTGTTATATACAGAACTAGATTCTGCCACCATTCCTCCTAACTTTTTATGTAACATGGAGGAGAGGGCTGTGAGGCGAACCTTGCACAAGTTGTTCAGTCTCCAAGTCTCCACTTCCCTGATAAGCTAAATCTGGAGAACTTCAAAGTGACTTCTAAATGTAGTCACGTAGACAAACAAGTTTATGTTTCTTGAAAGCCTTAAGGGCCAGTTCATACACTGTACGCAGTGGGGCACAAAAGTAAATCTCAAGCTCATCTCCTCCAAACTTCATGTAGGAAACAAACATCATATGTAAGCTGAGATTCATATGCTCCAAGCAAGTAATGTGGTCCTCTTTTATGATAGTACACACATGTACACAGGACCTGTATGTGTTTGTGTCAGATTGGGCATTCTACTCATATTAGCGCACTGGAGCTTTCCTTGGGCACCTTGTGGTATAGAAGTTTAACTTCTGGGGATATGCATTAACAGGTCTAGAGATAGCTGATAGCTTCTCTTCAGAGTAATTGAGTGTGTAGCATTAGATGAACAATTTGATGCACCAATAGAACTTTTAATAGGGTATCCACATAAGAAGGAAGGAATCTTGTAGACTCATAAAAGGGAGAGGAATTCCCAAAGGTATGCAGAACCTAAGCTGTTATGATCTATATCATAACTAGCATTCAGAATTCTGCCGGGGAGTATGACAGGAAGCCAGAACAGAACAGTATGGTCTGGACAATTTATTCCAGTTTTCGGCCTGGACATTTGCAATAACATAGAGAGATCAGCTTGATCCACATGTTGAAGCATTGCACTCAAATGGCTAACAATGTGCTATATATAAACTGACCCTCCTCCTTCCTCTCCATAGGTGCTTTTTCATACTGAAAAATTATATTAAGCTCTTTATTTATCATCTGTTTGCCCTTATCAGGGGCACCAAGGCTGCTAACAGATTAAAAACTCACATTATAATATCATATCTTAAAAACATGTTAAAATCAACAAACATCATTAAAACAATTAGTTCTTGTGGCCCTTTCTTGCATGCCCAGGAAAATGCTGATCACCACTTCATGGCCAGGAAGCAATTTTTCTCCAGGCCAGTTTGGCTGGGGATCCTGGAGGGTTTTTTTTGTCATAATCTGGGAAGGGAACAGAGGTCATTGGGGGTGTGGGGGGTATTTGTGAATTTCCTGCATTGTGCAAGGGGTTGGACTAGATGACCCTGGAGGTCCCTTCCAACTCTATGAATAAAAACCAAAGCTAAAGATACATGCAAAAACAGAAAAGCAAAACAACCATTAAAACACTGAGCAGGAAGGAGGGATCAGAATGTCAAGCAAAACAAAAAAAAGTATTTACCTGCGGGTGGAAGATGGAAACAGAAGGGCACAGATGAGCCTCTCTGGGAGAAAGTTCCAGATTTTGGGTACTATGATGAAGAAGGCCCTTCCCCAGGTTGACATCTATCTGCCTAATCTCAGAAAGCAGGGGTACCTTTAGCAGGGCTTCATAAAATGACTGCTGTGGTCAGGTAGGTTGGTACGGGATTAGATGATTCTTCATGTATGCTGCTCCTGAGCCCTATAGGGCTTGAAAGGTCAACACCAGCACCTTGAATTATGCCCAGAAACAGATTGGGAGCCAGTATAGATGGGTCAAGACTGGAATGATGTGGTTAGTATGGCTAATTCCAGTTAGGTATTGTGGAGTGGGTTTGCCGCATGTACGAAGGACAAAGACTGGCATAGTGCATAGCACACTTTATTGGTACACAACAAGACAAGGGACTAACGGCCGGCTGGCCAACTATATACACCCCTGGGACACACCCCTGGGTCCCGTTGGTGGGTTTGAATCTCCCGCCCCGGTTCCCATTGGCTCCCCCGTGGAGGGACTAGGAGCCTAGTCCCTATTGTTCTCCCAGAGTCAAGCTCTGGGGTAATCGCTGGCCCTAGTGCTGGTCAGCGGACACAACATTAGGGTTGCCAGCTTCCAGGTGGGGCCTGGAGATCTCCTGGAACTGGAAGACTACAGAGAACAGTTCCTATGGAGAAATTGGCTGCTTTGGAGGGCGGACCCTGTGACATTATACAATGCTAAGGTACCACCCCTCCTCAAATCCCACCCTCCCCAGATCTCCAGGAATTTCTCCAACTGGAGCTGGCAGCCCTATGAGTCAACATCATGGCTGCAGCATTCCGCATCAGTTGAGGTTTGTGAACACTTCTCAAGGGCATGCACCACCACCGTGGTCAGATCTTTTCTCCTCAGAAAAGGCCACAGTTGTCTAACCAGTCAAAGCTGGCAAAAGGCACTGCTGCCCACACCTGCCATCTGCCGATCCAGCAGTCAGGCCCATAGCTAGGAAATTTTCAGTAGGGGGCACTGGGGAAACTGGTGGGGCGTGACATCACAAAATTAAACATTAAAAATACAGTAATAAAAGGGCTCACTCACTCACCCAGCCACTTTGAACCACCACTCCTCCAGCGCTAAATCCACACGTAGCACCACTTTCCCCACGCCAGTGCCTCCCCACGGCCGCACAGGGGGAAGCCTAGCGAAAAGCTAAGGATTTTATTTAGAGTTTGCAGTTCATTCACCGGTGTCCAGAATGGGAATGGAAACAGCCAGCTACGGTGGGCAGGGCTTGTGAGGCCACAGGGTGCTGGCGATTGAGAATGAGACTAATCAAATCATCATTGGCAGGGTAGGGCACCGGTGCGCCGTGCTGCAATTTAAATGGAAAAATGTGCAAATAAATACTATTTTCTTGAATGAGAACTTGTGGGGCATGGCTGGAAAGTCAGGGGTGTGGCCACAAGATGCCCCACCCCAGCTACGGGCCAGCCAGCAGTAGGCCTGGGTTGAAGAGTACTCCCAGACTACAGATCCATTCCTTCAAGGGGAGCACAACCCCATCTAGAATGGATGGGGTGTGCTCACCAGTACCGCTTCCATCTTGTCAGGGTTCAATTTCAGTTTATTAGGGTGCTTACAAACAAACTTTTCACAGTGACTATAGCACTGTACAAGGAATTTAAAAGTATTTAATGCAAGATATATCTATCAGCATGGTCATATGATGCTAGCATGGCTATTTTTGTGGTATTTTTGTTCTGCACCCAGATTGTGCACCTAGCCTTTTTAATGGTAGCAGTGACTGACACGGGGATTGGCACAGTTCCTAGTATTCCCTGATTGCCTGATAATAAGCTACGGGCCAGCCAGCAGTAGGCCTGGGTTGAAGAGTACTCCCAGACTACAGATCCATTCCTTCAAGGGGAGCACAACCCCACCTAGAATGGATGGGGTGTGCTCACCAGTAGCGCTTCCATCTGGTCAGGGTTCAACTTCAGTTTATTAGGGTGCTTACAAACAAACCTTTCACAGTGACTATAGCATTGTACAAGGAATTTAAAAGTATTTTATGCAAGATATATCTATCAGCATGGTCACATGATGCTAGCATGGCTATTTTTGTGGTATTTTTGTTCTGCACCCAGATTGTGCACCTAGCCTTTTTAATGGTAGCAGTGACTGACACGGGGATTGGCACAGTTCCTAGTATTCCCTGATTGCCTGATAATATTGCTAGTATCAGGCATTTTAATTCACCCATGCCTATCATTCATAAAAGCCCCCTTTTAGATACGTTTGTTTACTACTACTCAAAAAAAATATTCAGTTTTGCATTCCTATTTCATACATCTTATTATTCATTCAGCATTGTACTACTGTTTACCCAGAACAACTATAACCCACTCCTTCCTGCTTCTGGTGATGAGGTATGCCGGCGTTGTCTTTTCTTCCGATTCTCCCACATCTCAGTCCTCTGAACCGTTTTTATATCTTGTATCAGTCTTAAACCTGATTCTTCATCGTGTGCTGAGTATGTTGTCCCTTGAAGATTTACTATCAATCTACCTGAAGCAGCCCACTTGTACCTTTGATCCATAGAACGTAATGCAGCTGTTGTCTCTTTAAGACTTCTCCTTCTCTGCACGGCTTCTGCTGGAATATCAGGAAACACCAGGATGTTACTGTTTTGCAGATTTAAAGTTTTTCTCTTCTTTGCCAAAGACAAGATTTTTCCCCGCGTGGTTGTGTTACTTAGTTGAACTATTACATCTCGTGGTTCCTTCTGCCGCTGTTTGCCCACCCGGTAAGCATTTTCAATAAGTTTAGTAGAGTTTGTTTCTATTTGCAGCAAGGTTGTAAACCATTCCGACAAAGTCTGAGAAAGGCCCCCAGGTGGGCATAAGTCCTCTGCTACTCCTCGTAGTTTCAGCCTATTTTCTCGCAGATGTGTCTCTATTTGTATAATCTTATCTTGGTGTTTGGAGATTTCTTCTTGTTGTTGAGAAGAAACGTGTTTCAGACCCTCTATTGCCTTGGTGTTTAGTTGTGCAATTTCTTTGGCTTTCTTTGTCTCCTCTGCAATTATCTCCAGCTTGTGGTGTATTTCTTGTAGCTGCACACTAATTGGGTCTATCATTGTTGCTACTTTGTCTGTTAAGCGTTCCAAAGCGTCTGTTATTAATGTTTCAAACAACAGGATATCATGAGATTTCTCTGAAGCTGGGTCGGTTGCCATTCCCACTCCTCCGCGTCTCTCCTCTTCAGACTGTAATTTATCTCCTAGTTGCTGAAAATAAGAGCTCACAGGACGGACGCTTTTCCCTTTTGCTTTAGTAGTTGCTCCTTT
>NW_015173673.1:1971956-1986598 GCF_001447785.1 Gekko japonicus
GATTTCCAATCAAGTTTACATACACATCAATTACAAATTTACAAAGACATCACTCTCAATAATACTAAAATATACAGTTCCAACTATAGCAGATCACCACATAGGTCATATATATCTTATATATCATTTGGTGCATTAGTAATTATTTCACCATAAATGTAATGAATCTATAATATCAGGGATTTCTTTCTGTTGCATCAAATACTGTAATATAGGAGACCACGTCACAGAAAAATTAGATCGTGTTCTTTGAGAGCAGGAATCATTAACACTCTTTGTAATTTTTGCCATTACATACATATTCCATAGCTTAGCATGCCAGTTCTGTTTATTTGGTCTCTGTTTACTTTTCCACTTTAGAGCAACAGCATTTTTTGCCGCTGCTAAAAGAATAGCAATTTGCTGTATTGTACTCTCTACTGGTATATCTATACTCCATTGATGTAAAAGAAGATGTTCTACAGTATTTTGCAGTTTTATACCCGATATTTGCTCTATGGTTAAGATTATCTCTTCCCAAAAGGGTATCAAAATAGGACACTCCAGCCAGCAATGTGTATATGTTCCCAGACTACCACATTGTTTCCAACACAATGATCTTGCCGTTGGCACCATATGGGCCAGCTTCTGTGGAGTCAAATACCAAAAAGTAAGTATTTTAAACATCTGAAGTTTTATGTCAACAATATTGGTACTAAATGGAAAGTTCAACCATAACTTTTTCCAGTGATCATCATCCAAAGTTTGTGTGCATAAAGTTTGCCATTTAAGTTGATATGATAATGGTTTATCAACATCCTTTGACATTAAGATAATATATAACTTAGAAATTAAATGTTTCTTTGAGCTCCAAGCATATTTATAAACTTGTTCGAATTCAGATAGCGGTTGCGACATGATTGTATTTATTTTTATTTGAGAACATACATGTTGTATTTGTAAATATTGATACCATGGGATAGTCAACCCCAATTTTCTTTCCATTGTTGTTTTCTCTATTAATATCTTATTGGATGTTATATCTTCCAGAATATTGAATCCAGCTTTTCTCCAAGCTTCTTGAGGTATCATAATGCTTGGAGGCAATATCCTTTCTTGGTTAAATAGGGCTTGGTATCTTGATATTTTAGGCACCAACTGTTTTCTTTTAGTATCCCATGTATTTAAAAAAACTTTAAAGATAAAACTTTTTTCTATTTTTTTAGATCTTTCCTTAGAGGTTTTATCTTTAAAGTTTTTTTAAATACATGGGATACTAAAAGAAAACAGTTGGTGCCTAAAATATCAAGATACCAAGCCCTATTTAACCAAGAAAGGATATTGCCTCCAAGCATTATGATACCTCAAGAAGCTTGGAGAAAAGCTGGATTCAATATTCTGGAAGATATAACATCCAATAAGATATTAATAGAGAAAACAACAATGGAAAGAAAATTGGGGTTGACTATCCCATGGTATCAATATTTACAAATACAACATGTATGTTCTCAAATAAAAATAAATACAATCATGTCGCAACCGCTATCTGAATTCGAACAAGTTTATAAATATGCTTGGAGCTCAAAGAAACATTTAATTTCTAAGTTATATATTATCTTAATGTCAAAGGATGTTGATAAACCATTATCATATCAACTTAAATGGCAAACTTTATGCACACAAACTTTGGATGATGATCACTGGAAAAAGTTATGGTTGAACTTTCCATTTAGTACCAATATTGTTGACATAAAACTTCAGATGTTTAAAATACTTACTTTTTGGTATTTGACTCCACAGAAGCTGGCCCATATGGTGCCAACGGCAAGATCATTGTGTTGGAAACAATGTGGTAGTCTGGGAACATATACACATTGCTGGCTGGAGTGTCCTATTTTGATACCCTTTTGGGAAGAGATAATCTTAACCATAGAGCAAATATCGGGTATAAAACTGCAAAATACTGTAGAACATCTTCTTTTACATCAATGGAGTATAGATATACCAGTAGAGAGTACAATACAGCAAATTGCTATTCTTTTAGCAGCGGCAAAAAATGCTGTTGCTCTAAAGTGGAAAAGTAAACAGAGACCAAATAAACAGAACTGGCATGCTAAGCTATGGAATATGTATGTAATGGCAAAAATTACAAAGAGTGTTAATGATTCCTGCTCTCAAAGAACACGATCTAATTTTTCTGTGACGTGGTCTCCTATATTACAGTATTTGATGCAACAGAAAGAAATCCCTGATATTATAGATTCATTACATTTATGGTGAAATAATTACTAATGCACCAAATGATATATAAGATATATATGACCTATGTGGTGATCTGCTATAGTTGGAACTGTATATTTTAGTATTATTGAGAGTGATGTCTTTGTAAATTTGTAATTGATGTGTATGTAAACTTGATGGGAAATCCAATAAAATTATTATTTAAAAAAAAATAGATACGTTTGTTTCTTTGTGGAGTCATTGAGGAAGCCTTGCTTTCCCCCCACTGAGGTAAATCTCTCAGGCAAGATGTTCCTTGTGTTTTGAGTTGGGCTGAGCAGGCTAACAGGTACAGTACAAAGTGGAAAGGTCTATATTAAAATAAAGGTGTTGATGAGAACAGAGAGAAGAGCTCTAGAGTGAAGGGAAATCCTGAGTAGTGATTGGCTGTTAATTTGCCTATCAAAGCCCTTGAGGAGGGGGATTACAGCACCTGCAATGTTGCAGTTTGAGCTACAGAAAGCTAAATTAGCTGGTAAGTGAGAATGCCATTTGCCTTTACTGCTACCATAGCATCAAGAGCCGGTTCAGTGAATAATTAAATCTGGATTTTTGTGCTAATTCTGAAAATAAAACCACATTTTCCCTCCACTGAAAAGCAAGAACCATGTCTCTGAAAACAGGCAGCAGAAAAGAAATCTTGGGTGTGTTACAGCAGTTTCTTTACGTTGTGGCAATGCCTGGTTGCTGGTTTGTTTTGCAATACCTGTGTTTTTTTAACAGAAGGAATCTATTGATTGTGGGAAAGGCAATAAATTCAGTGTTGGAAAATCATGCTGCACTTAAGAAACTAGGGATGCCAGGATCAGTTTGGTCATGATAATCTTTGTGTTTATCTGCTTTCTATGCTTAATAATTAGGTAGTATAAATGATATTGTGTGTATTAAAACCATATATGTTAAATCTGTACAACATGCATATACAATACAACAGATCTACAAAATCTAATGTGAAAAGTGGAGAACTAAAAGTGCGGTAAAAATATAAACAAATATATACATTTGCTATGGAGCAATCTCCAAGAAGTTTCAAAAGGGATATAAGACTTTGTAGCAGATGTTTCGGTTTTTGGCTTATCTGGATGAGTCTTTTTAACACTCTTGCTTTGCAGAGCACCTGCCTAGACTCTTCTAAATTTGCTGTTGCTGGCTTTATAAATGTTTATTGCCTGATGCTTTAATGATGTATTGATTTTATTGTTGTGTCCCTTGAGACCCAGTTTCTGGGAAATGTTTTAAATAAGTAACTTTTGTTCATCCCTATTGGGATTGGAGTGGTGTTGTCAACCTCCAGGCAATGCCTAGAGGTCTTCTGGAATTACCTGTGATCTCCAGATCAGTGTGGGATTATACCCCTCTCTTCTAAGGTTCTACCTCCAAACCTCAAGGAATTTCCCTGGGGAACCTGGGGTTTGCAACCCTCGGCTGGAGAGAGAAAACCATTACTCTACCCAATACTCTCCTCTTCTACAGCACTCTCACTCTCCTGCTCCTCACATTCCTGAGGGGAGTTGATCAGTAGCAGGTACTGATTAGTGGTAGGCAAGGAAAAGACCTGGAAAGTCTTGCATCTTGTTTAAACTGTGCCACTTTACTTGCTGTGCTGTCACATGTGTAACATGTGCTCAGCAGTATAAAGCCAGCCCTGTTTGTAGATTGAGGTCCCGGTCACACGGGCTGGAAAATGCGAGGGGAAGCATGGCTGTTAGCCCTGGAGCAAAGTAACGTGCGGCAGCCCGATCACATATCCCGTTGAGGTCCCATGGTTAGGCCGTTAGGTGCTGATCACACGGCTATCCTGCAACGCAGCAAAGAAGCGGCACGGCGTGATCACACTGGCAATCACTAGGCGTTGCTTCCGTGGCAAACAGGAATTTTTTTCTTACCAAAGTTTGCGCATGTGCATGATCATTTGCGTGCATCCTGTGGAGACTTACAAAAAAACCCACATCCGGTTTGCGACGGGACATGGACGGGCGCCAGATGCCATGGAATTCACGCAGAAACGTGATCAGATGCCTGCCCTTGCCCCGCGTTTTCTGGAAACTAGTACCTCGTATGTGGTAGTTTTTTACTCCGCATCTTCGGCGAGAAGCCACAGGTTAGCCATGGGTGTGCTACGCCTCCCTTATGTTCCGGTGTGATCGTGCCCAGAAAATCCGTGGGATGATCGTGCCTTCAGCGCAGCAAATCCTCCATGTGAATGGTGCCTTAAACAAGACTCTGGGCATGAGAAAACGGTCAGGTCATCTTAACCATCAACATCATGTTTAAATTACTCAAAAGTTTTATTCTTCCAAAATTTTTATTCTTGTTTAGAGCCTTACCAATCAACATACCTCAGAAAGGCTTAAACACATGGCAAAAATTGGTTAGCAAATTCTTCTGGGGCTATAAAAAGCCTAGAATGTCCTTTTTGACACTGAAATCTCCAGCTGCCCTGGGCAGCCTAGATCTCCCGGACTTGACACTATATTACGCAACCGCCAATTTAGCCTGCATGGCTAAAACGTCAAATAATGACTCAGAACCCACATGGAAGCAAATAGAAGAATGCTTCACTAATTTTATCCCATTCCAATATATTTTTTGGAATGCCCTTGCCGCTAGGCCAAAAACCTGCAAGCAAAACCATTACCTGCATTCATCTCTTTCAGTGTGGGACTACTACAGAAAACATCTATTACCTCTTCGCTCACAAACCTCTTCTTTCCTTAATCAGGAATGGTTTTCTCCTGGAAAAGACTGGAGGACATCTTCAGGCTGGAAGTAAGCAGGAATTTCATGCCTAATAGATCTAACAAGGAAAGGTTAGATCTAAAGCTGAATTAGAAGCAAAAACGAGTGAGAAAATTCCCTGGTTCAGTTATCTTCAGATTCTACATCTCCTCCAAGAGTCTAGGCAATTACTAGTGTTTGAGAAACCTCTTAATGACTTTGAACATTTACTAGTACATTGTCCTCACAATAACAAGGGTCTCATCTCAAAAATTTATAAAAAATAGGTCTCTACATTAACTCTCAATACAAACAAAAATACAGAGATTTAGCAAATGGAATGTGGTAATTGCATTCTGATGAAAGACTGGAATAATATTTGGAAGTCTCCAAATAATTCTTCTAAAATATTTTCTATTAGATTTAACACCGTCAAAGTAATGAATCGCTGGTACATGACCCCTGCCGGTCTGCACAGAATAAAACCTGAAAGCAACAAATACTGCTGGAAGAACTGTGGTCAAATAGGTGACTTTTTGCACTGCTGGTAGCAGTGCCCAAAGATACATCAATTCTGGATCCAAATTATTGCAGAAATCAAAATCATAACTGGTGTCAACTTACCTGATCTCCTGGAAGTCCTCTTGCTTGATGCTTGGTCTGATCCTACTGGAAATAGATCAAAAACAACATTAATCATTAATCATAAACATTAGCTAGGATCACGATAGCCCAAAAATGGAAGGACAAAGCAGTTCCTTCCCTGACAAACTGCCAAAATAAACTCTGGGAGCACTTCCTCTTGGGGAAAATCTCCTCACAAAATGCTGCAATTACTATGGAATCTCGTCAATAAACACTCCAGAAGGTTTGGTTCCCAGTGGTCAGTTATTTAGCCGAAGGGAAAGCACTTGGAAACCTTTTATTAAAGCTATCAGAAACTACTCTATTTTTGAAGCTTTTAGTATCCCTCTTGAAAGTCTTAGTTGGGGTTATTGTGCATCTGTTAGATGCCATTGCTTGATTCTCTGCTGCACGGCACTGTTGTTATCACTGTGTGTGAAAATTTAATAAGGTTGTTTAAAACCCCCCATCATGTTTAAATCAGGATCCATTGTGGGTAAAGCACATGAAAGCAGAGGAGAGAACTCGGTGGAGAGGGTCAGACACTGCTCTAGCCCATCTGTTCCATTCCATCCATTCCCAGATGTTGGGTTTCTGGGTTAAAAGTTGTTCCAGGCATCGAACTTAGACCTTTAATTTATTCATATACTTCTGGGTGAAAAGCACACAGGTGGTATGAATGTAAACCACCAAAAAATGAACTATTGCTTGGCATTTCTGTGCAATTTTGTACTCATACAGTGACATATAAAGAAAAACAGTTGGTCTAAATGCATCTACTTAGTGCCGTTCTTGTGAGCCTTCCTTGGCAGTGGTAAGACCATCTTTATTGAAGGGAAATCTTATAAAATGTAGTTTCATTTAGGGCCTCCAGGTGTCTAAGGTACTTCTGCTGCTTCTCTCAGCTCAAGGGTACACAGGAGAGAGAGTCAGTAGTCAATACTACGTAGGGGCTGGACAGACAGTGCAAATCTGTAACACAATGTAACATGCAAATTTGTAACATGCTAGGTGCAAATTTGTAGCATGTTTGTTAAGGAAAAAGCTTTAATAAAAGGTTTCCAAGTGCTTTCCAGCACAGATCTTGCTCAGACAAGAAGCTTGGCGGGTTACCTGTGTGCCAGTCATATGCATACTCTTCCTCTCTCAGCCTAACCTACCACACTCAGCTGCTGTGAGACTAAAATGGAGGAGACAACTGCACAGTCTTGAACTGCTTGGAGGAAGGACAAGATAAAATTGTTTAATACATAGCCATATATAGGTTTTTATATAACACTACAATAGCTAAGTAGGTTGATGAAATAGTGACCTGTTACCAGTGTAATAGCTATGTTGATTAGTGTTCAACTGTATGTGATTCTAATTTCCCCTCCCCTCAGGTTCTGGAATGGGAGATATTTATCAATTCTTTCTTCTTCTTTTTTTGGTAAGTTCCAGTTAGACTCTGCTGGTGGTCTCTGAGGCAATTTATTTCTCTCAACTAAACCAGAATCAACTGGCCTCCCAGAGAGAGTACCTTCTTCACTGTATTCCCGCTTTTTCTTCCATATATGGTAATTCCATATAACTGTATGGAATGTCTGGTCATCTAGTAAAGACATTTTAGGATCCAGATCATCTGCAGACAGATTTTACAGTCGTTCCCTGTAAAAATATACATGCATGTATGCATGTTAAAACTCTGCTTACAGCAACCTAACATTTCAATCAGTTGTCTCTCTGGCACATCCTTACTATAGATTTAAACCTATTAGGTTTGAAATGAAAGTAAAACAGCACCCCCCAGTTGGGGATGAGGGGGACTTACCAGCAGTAAGAAGTAAGAGCGTCACCCAGAAGTCGCTGGCATGATGATGTCACTTCCCATGCGACACGGGCAACATGGCCTAGGCCTTCTTCTTTCTACTGGTAAGTTCCCTCTCCCAGCCAACTGATCGGAGACTGGGAGGCAGGGCCTGGTGACGGGAGACCGTGGCCTGCCCTAGGGGCTCTGGCAACCCTGTTGATAATACGGTGAAGCAGATTAGTAACTAGTTTGCATTTGTAATATAGACAATTTGTCTACTCATCTACTCATTTAAGGTAAGTTTTTAAATTAAACAGAGGTGTAAACAAAGGTGTTGCATTCTAGTAAGAGTTTGTACAAATGTCCTAATTACACCAGATTTTTAGATAGTGCTGTATTTCAGGTGAGGCAACTGAAATGGCTAGTCTGGGCACAAGATTAAATTTGAAGAAATTCTTGAGCTTTGCTTTCCAGTTGTCTTCAGACAAAACAAGCACAAACAAAATTGTAACTGAATAGTCCTCAGAAATTCCAGTGCTGACTGTTGCCTAGATCTACAAAGAGAAGCTTAAAAACCATTATATTAGTATAGGGAGAAAGTAATTTAAGGCTTTGCATTTCAAGGCAATGGATATAATAGTCAGATGCTGTCCAAAAAGTTCTGTAACTATTTTTTACATATTATTCCACAATAATGTAGGTGTTTTGTATTCTCTCCCTTTAAAAAAGTATCTGAATGCAAATTACTGAGGCACTTGAGAACATTTATGCTGCAAATAATAAAATAGTCAGAAAATATAAAAATTATAGTCCTCATAGTAACATTAGTTTGTAGGGGCTGAACTAACAGTTGTAACAGTTATAATGTTGGCTTTAATATAATTAATGTATAATACAGCAAATGCTACATTAATTATATGCAAAGATGTGTTGCAAAGATTTTTATAACGATTATATGCAGCATTGTGGAGGACTTGGCTGGAAAATTTATACTGTAGTAAGGTGTTTCGGTGCTATGGCTCAATTTCTGCTTGCACAAGCAGCTCGGCTTTTATATTTTCTGAAATGGTGTTTTAACTGTTAAAACTCTGCCAGTATTTCATATTTAACAAAATACTGCAGCTTTTGCAGTGTTATAGAAATAAAAAATAAATCTTTTCCCAGGGACTCTACAATTTAACATTTGGGTTCATGATATAGTTCAGCTGAAGGCAAGCACCTGACTTTTAGCCAGCTGGAAGCTCAGTGCTAAAAGTCTGCATTGGCTTACTATATTGCAACAGCATAGGATCATATCTGCGGATGTCCCCTTTGTGTTGTTATGTTGGTGTGGTAATTGGTGTACTATTTGCATTGTTAATGTTGGTGTAGTAATTGGTATACTATTGCTGCCGTATTGCGTTTCAGGGTCAGGCAAATAACTGAACTGAAAACAATGACCTAAATCAATATTAAATTATTTTAAAAACTCTAAACAGGAAAATAGCTACCAAATGGTAGAAATCTTTAAGAAGTGGCTGTAGCATGGGGCAGGACATGCAATTTGCATATATAAGGCCCTGATTCAGTCCCTGATACCTCCAGTTAAAGGATCTTAGTGGGCGGTGGGAAATACCTTTCTCTCCCTAAAACACTAGGAAGCCATTACTAATTGGAACAGATAATACATAGCTTCCGGTGTACCACCTTCAGGTTCCCTTCCCAGCTAGGGTTGCTGGCGGGCCTGGCAATCAGCAGGGGGGCTTAAGTGTGATGGTGCCCCTTGCCATTGACATAAGGATGTTGCCAGTGCTACGCTGATGTCACTCTGCATGCTCCCTGGAAGTGACAGCCGCATGTCCCTAGGAGGCGCCAGGAAGCTCTGGCATTTGGGCAAAACTCGATGGTTAAACCAGAATCTCATTAGTACATTGAGACGCTGTTGGTGACGCCCCCACCTTGGTGCCATTTTTCCTCTGCCAGCCAGCTGAGAAGCAGTGGGGAAGCATGAAACATGTTAGACTTTGCTCTCCCCCTTCGGTATTATTGCTAAGTTCCCTCTCTGTGCCTTTCCTGCCATGAAAGTGCAACACTGTGTGCACTCAGTGTGCTTGACAGAGACCCCTGAGACAGTACCATGCTGCTCATCTTACCTTCTGAATTATGTCCTGGCTGGGCTTTATCTACCACTGGGGGGCTATCATTGGGTGCAGGGGAGGGGAGTTCGCTGTACCACCTTCAGCTTCCCTTCCCAGCTAGGGTTGCTGGCGGGCCTGGCAATCAGCAGGGGGGCTTAAGTGTGATGGTGCCCCTTGCCATTGACATAAGGATGTTGCCAGTGCTACGCTGATGTAATTCTGCATGCTCCCTGGAAGTGACAGCAGCATGTCCCTAGGAGGCGCCAGGAAGCTCTGGCATTTGGGCAAAACTCGATGGTTAAACCAGAGTCTCATTAGTATATTGAGACGCTGTTGGTGACGCCCCCACCTTGGTGCCATTTTTCCTCTGCCAGCCAGCTGAGAAGCAGTGGGGAAGCATGAAACATGTTAGACTTTGCTCTCCCCCTTCGGTATTATTGCTAAGTTCCCTCTCTGTGCCTTTCCTGCCATGAAAGTGCAACACTGTGTGCACTCAGTGTGCTTGACAGAGACCCCTGAGACAGTACCATGCTGCTCATCTTACCTTCTGAATTATGTCCTGGCTGGGCTTTATCTACCACTGGGGGGCTATCATTGGGTGCAGGGGAGGGGAGTTCGCTGGGGTGCAGGGGAGGGGGTGATCAGTTGTGGCTTTAGTTAGCAACCCATGCTCTGCCAGGGCTTTTGGGTAGTAGTGCATCTGTGAAGGGGGTGGCGCTTGGTCTGTCCTGTTGTATGGGTATTGGTGGGCTATGTCAAGGTTTTTAACAACATAACTTTCCACTATTTTTCTGTGGAGGGTCCCAGGCAGGGGGGGGCTTAGAGAGCTGACTAACTCCTGGCACAGCCCTGGCCAAGGTGCTCTGCTGGTGCTGAGAGTGCTGGAGAGTGTTTCATCTGCTCACTGTGAACTCCCCCCATATATTGACGCTAATCTGATTAATTAAATTTTACTTCTAATTGCATTCCTTTGAATCTGAAGAGTTGACCTTCAATGTGTAGTGTAATGATTCCTTGTTTTATATATGTGTGTGTGTGTGTGTCTTTAAAAGTTTGGTTGCATGGCGGTGGTAAGTAGACTAGAGTGGTTGAGAGAAGCAAGCGTGGTATGATTGGTGGTTGACAGAGAGGGGGAGGGGTTTGGAAGTGAGAATGAGTGGATATGTCTGTATTTCAGTCAGAGGTTACAGTTACAGGTTTGACAGTTGAGGAGTTCAGTTAGTTCTGTGTGGGGAATGAGTTAGACAAGCTGTTAGTTCTGTGTTGAAGCAGTTAAGAGCAGCTGAGGTTGGTCTGAGAGAATAGGAAAAAGTAAATGAAAGTTTAATTGAAGACAAGTTATAAGAAATGCTGGTAGGGTTGCCGGGTGAGGCTGACAAGCCAGCAGGGGACTTAACAGGAGGCTTCGAGAGAGGGAAGGGAGGCTCTGGGAGAGGGGAGGGAAGAAGCATGATTGAACTCTCAAGCGAGTTCCGTGTGAGCTGCCGTTGCACTTAAAGGGACTGCAGTCCTTTTAAATGCCTTCCCTCCATTGGGAATAATGGAGGATGGGGCACCGGCCTTAAGGGCTCATAGAATTGGACCCCCTGGTCCAATCTTTTTGAAACTTGGGTGGGGGGGTTGAGGAGAGACATCAGATGCTATGCTGAAAATTTGGTTCATCTACCTCAAAAAACAGCCCACCCAAAGCCCCAGATACCCACTGATTGATTCTTCATTGTACCCTGGGTGCTGTGGGCTCAGCCCATGTCTGCCCAATCAGATGGCATGTTCAGGTGAGTTGTTTTTCCCCCTTCCCCCCCATGTGCATAAACGAGGAATCGAACCCCTGCAGTAGTTCGTGACTATGGATTGCTTATGCGGTTATGCGCATACCACTAAGTGAGCAAAAAAATGGCGCTGAGTCAGGATGGACTGAGCAGCCCATCTCGACGACTTGAGTGTGTTTGCATGATCAGACAGCGGCAAGTCCTTCCGTGGCTCATCGGAACCAGTTAGAACTGGACTTTCCCCGGTGCCTTTTAATTCCACTTCTGTGGTGGAGCAGCACAGGGTGCCAATGACTGCAGGACCTTTCCCAGATGTTGCTGTCTGATCGTGCCCTTTAGATCCATCAGGCATTCACAGCTGATTTGGATCTAAAGACATATATGACTGCAGCCATCATCTCCCTTTCCCCTCCCACTGACCTGGTCAGGCCAGATCAAGGAAGCCTTTCCTGAAGTCTCCAGAAATTTCTTTCCTGAAGCCTCTTTAGCATTAACATCTCCACCTCTCTATTCCCTGCTTGGGGGGGAGGGCTTGACCATCCTATTGTCTAGACCTATCAGCATTTGTATGAAGGTGAGCTGAGGTAAGTCTGGAAGGCTATTGAACTGACTTCCCCCTTCCTGCCTGTTCTCTGCCCAGAGGTGGAAAAAAGCTCTAAAAACTCAAGGTTTTGCTCATTTCAACCTCCAAAGGGGAAAAATGCATTTCTTCACAGCAGGGAAGGGTTACTTGCTTTTAAATCAAGCGTTGAATGTGAGGGCAAAGTAGTTGGATCCCTTCTGGCTTAGTGTCAGGGGAGCCTCATTCCTGCATTTACTATTGGATGACACCATGAGATAGTTAAAAAATATAGTTCATGACCTACACAACAAGGGTATTGTTGGCTTCTTGGAATATTTGACTGCAAGCATGTGCCTGTCAACTAAAACCCAGAAAATTCAATATGTAAATTCAATGCAGTGTCTTGGAAATAACAATAGCCTTCTTGGGATGGGAAGAAATCTCAAAAGTGTGATCAATTCAAATGTATGTTGTCAACCAATTTGCTTTCCTTATAGTATTCTGCCAGTTCTTATATACAGTCTGAAGAAATGATTCTGCCTCACAGAATCAGCCGGATCGCTTATAGTTTCTATGCTGTTTCTGCTGTTTCTAATTGAAGCTGTTTCTATAAACTGCCTAGAGATGCAAGTCATTTGTTACTGCCTGTAGTTATTTAGTGTGGCTAATGTGTGCAGACTTGGAGCCTCATAAAAGAGACAGGCCCTTATCAGTAATCAATACTCGCAGCATTTGTTCACATAAATCTGCCATTAGTGACTTATCACTTTAAAGGAATTCAAGATTTCATTATGGGACATGGTATTATAGTAGAAACAAAGGGAAAAAATCCCAGCAGAAATTCCATTCTTAAATAAGGAATGGCATACCAAATCTGGAATCCTTTCCCTGGAAAATAGCACTGTAGTTTGCAAGCGTATTACTAATTCTGGCAACAGCAGAGGATAACCTTTTTGCCTATAATATGGGATGTGGGTGGGGGTATTTGCAGCCTGGGGATAGCCTTGAGTGGGAGAGACTGGTTTGTTTGTTTTTCTCTGTATTGCTGAAAAGATGCCTTGTGCACAATCAATGAACAGGCGAAACAGGAGGAACGTTTTCTGCCAGGGTGACATAGTGAGCAGGAAAGGGATTTATGATGAGCCATGCAGCAAAAGGACAAGGATACTTGCAGTGATGTAACAGTAATTAACCATGTGGTGCCCATGAGGTTAGCACAACCACAATCTGCAGCAAAACAGACATAAGAATCTCTGTTTGAAATCAGTCACATTTAGTGGTTTGGGTGCAGGGGTACAGCAGTTTCCCCATGCTGGAAGCATTTGCAAAGGCAATGATGTCTACATGTCTTTACAGTTCTCCAATTAAAGTAAAGCTGATGCTCATTCTTTGCTTAGGATCCAGACGCTTTGCTTAAAGAAGTGCTTCAGTTTCAGTGATATGTGTTTTCCCCAGCATTGAAACACTCTATTGTTACAGGGAAATGTGATTCTTTCCACAGCTAACCAGGCCACAGCAGTTTTGGAGTGCTATCCAGATGAGCACCACTCATTGGATAGGATCCATGGCATCATTGATGACGAGCAATATAACCTCTCTCAACCATGCAATGTGTGAAGTACAGTGTCAGCTCAGGACTTGACCCAAATGGACCCATGCAAAGTTTTATCCATGTGAAGGACTAGAGAGTTTAAAGAAGTCAGAAGCAGACATAACAGAAAGCTGAAAGCTAGGCTTCTAGTATTCATGCCAGCTGTTGCCCATACATAGGTTCACCTGTGGGTTAAAGTGTTGCACATTCCCTTATGCACCTGAAAAGAGCTTTGAGACTTAAACAGATACGATTATGGGTAGGACACCAAGGTAGGCCTTAGCCTCAGTCCATGAGGTTTCTGGGTTAAGACTTGGAATTTTCACATGTAGTGACTGTTGAGATTTCATTTGCCAAATTTGTTGCTGAGGAAAAGTGAAAGAATATGCTTCACACTTTTGCCTTAAAACTAGCAGGTTTTATCTTCTGTGGAAGTAGCTTCTTTGCAAATGCCTTTCCTCTTCCCCATTGGATCATTACCCAATGTATGTGCCACATGCAGAAAGACTATCTTTATATCCATTGCATGTAGCCTGGGTACTAGGTTGTTGCGTTCAGATCAGTACTTGTAGGACTATTCCACAAAGGTTAAATATTTTAATAGTGATATGCTGATAATATGTTTTCTGATCTCCTGCAACTCCAACTCAACTGCTGCTTATTTAGGGGTAAAAATCAAGGCTTGTTTTTTCCTACAAGTGCAGAAAGGCATTCAGAGGATGATATCCCCGTGTCACATATCCCGGGTATCTTCTGACTATACCCTACTAGCCTGATACCCATGCTTCACTACGGTATTTAACGTCCATAAATCCAGTTATAATACTGATGATGTAAACTTTGAAATATAACATTTCGCAGGGCTCTTTTTGTAGCAGGTAATTATTTGCATATTAAGCGACACACCCCTAATGTAGCCAATCCTCCAAGAGCTTACAGTAGCTCCTGGAAGAAGAGCTCTGTAAGCTCGTAGAGGATTGGCTACATTAGGGAGTGTGGCCTAATATGCAAAGGAGTTCCTGCTACAAAAAGAGCCCGGATTCTAATGGAGAAGTTTGTAGTGTAAAAAATGAAGTGAGACATACTTTTTTCTCTCTTTTTGTTGTTCAGTCGCACAATCGAGTCCGACTCTTCACGACCCCATGGACCAGATCCCGCCAGGCCCTCCTGTCTTCCGCTGTCCTCTGAAGTTTGTCTCTCTACTGAAGGACTT
>NW_015173673.1:1986671-2009906 GCF_001447785.1 Gekko japonicus
GGGGATTATGTTTAAAGGCATCAGGGAGGCTGGGCCAGCAGCAGGGCTAAGGCAATCTTGCTGAGCAAACCTCCCCAGCAGCTGTAAGCATCCCACCTCCTCTCCTACACCTGACAGGCAGCTGCCTATCCAGTGTAGGAGGGGGAGGGAGGAGGAGTATTAGAAGCTACTGTGGAGGTGGGGCTGGTAGGATCACTAAGGCATTACTTGTGGCTTTAAGCACCCTGCAACTGCTGGAGGGGGGAGCATGTTTGAAGCCATAGGGAGGCTGGGCCAGCTGCTTTGCTTCACCTCACAGGTGGTTGGCTACTCCTGATTTCCTCAACTGTCATTAGCTCTCTGTAGTCCCTTGTAACTTTTTTTTAACCTCAGAACACTGAGCTCTGCAGCTGACCAATCAGAGAGTGGGGGGTGCAAGGAGGCAGCCGCCTGGCAGTCACATAGGAATCAATAGGGGAGCACATTTTACCCCTTTTGACCTCCTTAGGGGTCGAATTTCTAAACATCCCTTCTTAGTGAGCACCTACGCTATGGTAGGAGCGCTCTCCCCAAATTTGGTGTTTCTAGGTCCAGCAGTTTGGCCTGGGCATTGATTTTACGGTGAAGGGACTTTCTTTTATAAATATAGATTGGTGCTCCAATCTTAAATCCAAACTTGGGGGGGGGGGGCTGGCCCCTTTGTTCCTCCTGTCTATTGGCCCACAAGCTGCTAGACTATCCTTAGACAGAATGCTGGGAGGCATTAGACTGTCAGTTGGCTCTTAGCTGGGCTCTATACTGTTTTGTGGTATTGTATCCCCTTTTACCATTCCATTTTATTTTCATCAACTGACTGTCACCAAATATCAGAAGGCTTTTCTTTTGGCTGAGCTAATTGTATTCCCCTCTGCTGTTTTGGTGGGTAGATTCTGAGGATTACTCTGTTTGGATAGATTATGTGCATGTGGGTCTGGGGCAATTGAAAATTTTATCTGATATTTTCTTTGATTGTATGTTGACTGCCCTTTTGAGAGATCTGTAGATAGTGATAGTTGCGGAGGTTTCCCTTGTTTTTACGTCTTTCCATCTCGCTGATCCTGATCCTGGTAGTACTTTGGCAGTGGCTGAATTTCTAGCAGCAGTGGCTTCTATGCAAGGATGGAAACAGAGGAGTTGTATGTGTAAGACTGGTTCCGTCCAAGACTGCTGGGTCACTGGTATGTTAAATAAAGAAAGAATATGACATTCAATATAACATTTTCTATGTATATTTCCGTACAATATTCCAAATGCAGTTACATTGGATTTAGTATTAATACCAAACTACACATGATGTTAGAGTTTTATTATTGGAACCCTTTTGCTCCTAAAATCAGCTGTGTGGGATTGGAGAATAACATGGATTGGGGCTGCACCACTGAGGAATGGGAGGGTTTTAATTCTTTCCTCCGTTCTGTTCCCCACCACCACCACCAAATGCCTCCAATCTGGTTGCCTTAGGACCCAGTAGTGAAAAAAAGATAGGCATAATATGGGTATTTGTCTTTTTTACAGGCCGGGGTTTAAACAACTGAGAGGTGGCATTTTTGATGGAAGAAATGGCTAGGAAGAGACACCGTCCTGATCCATATAAAGTCCCTGGCAAGCAACAAGCATTCCTCTGACCTGGATAGCCCAGGCTAGCAGGATCTTGCCAGATCTCAGAAGTTAAGCAGAGTCAGCCCTGATTAGTCAGCCCACAGAGGAAGTCCAGGGTCACTACACAGAGGAAGGCAATTGCAAGCCACTACTGAATGTCTCATGCCTTGAAAACCCCATGGGATAGCCATAAGTCAGCTGTGACTTGAGCCCCCCCCCCCAAGAACTAGCATTCCACTCACAGAATTCCATCATCACATGTATTTGTCCCTTAGTTTTCTACACTCATAAACCAAAATCTTACCACCCCCACCCCCAAAATCTGTGCTCTGATTTACTTCTAGTACTGGATAAGTACTATAAAATAGACAGT
Source organism: Gekko japonicus (assembly GCF_001447785.1). Taxonomy (NCBI): domain Eukaryota; kingdom Metazoa; phylum Chordata; class Lepidosauria; order Squamata; family Gekkonidae; genus Gekko; species Gekko japonicus. Next base: position 1,988,662 of record NW_015173673.1, read on the forward strand.
CATCCATGAAGAACTAGACAGTCTGTTCATTTTCCCTCAGTACATATTAATCTCCTTTCAAGTTGCTTTCTTGGCTTTGGTCTCGTTCCCCTTGTATATTGACTCACAGTACTGCAATTAATCTGCCTGCATAAAATGACATTACTATGTTTGGCTAGTAATCCTTTTTGAAAATCAGGGCACAATCTGTGCAAAACTGCTAGCTTTCCCATGAAAGATGACCCAGCTCTTCTGCCTCCCTCATGGAGCTTTTCCTCACTTTTTACCTGTCCTTTGAAAATATTCTTGAAAAGCCAAAGCAGCACCTTTTTCCTGAGGTGAAAGGAAATGCAGCCTCTCAGGGGCAGCTGTTGCTCAAACAAATTGAATACTTTTATTATGTGCTGTGATGAAACCATTACAGCTGGTTCATATCTACACAACTACAGGGCAATCTAGCTTCCTAATATAATTGCCAGTATACCACTGTTTGGCCTAGTTCACTGATAAAAGCATCTAATGGAATTTTCAGGATCCATGACAGAAGAACTCTAAAATGGGGCTGTTGGGAAGTTGTTTTCTCAGCTAGTGGCTGATTGGTATAACTTTGGCTCCGTCTTATAATTTGAAAATTGTGTTTTTCAAGTACGCAGTATATTCCCTGCAGTGAAAAGTGTTCTCTGACACAATTTGGGTCATCCTGTATGACCTCTAGAAAATCCTTCTCTCTTCTAGTCTTGTGAAGTCAGCGTATGAACTTTGTGTGGCCTTTTTATAGATTATAAAATCTCACTACAGAAAGACCAGCATCAGAACGGTTTATTTTTGCTTACATTTGTATATCTATAATTGATCATGTTATATACATCCTTTAAAATTAAGAAATACAAAGCACACACAATAAATACACTTGCATATTTTACATAATTATAATTAGTGCTGCAAGTGTTTGCGCTAATCAACATTCTTGAGATTAGATGTTTTTAAAGTACTATTTGGAATTTGGGTTCTACATCAGAAAATAAGGGAGGAGAATTACTCTTTTCAGCAAAATTCGAAGCCTTCCTCCTGGTTAAAGAATTTTCCTTGAACAAGCATTTAGAGCACATGCAGTCCCTTGATGGGGCAAATAACATCCTCCTGGTGCTATTTCAGCTTGTGACAATGGCATGGGAGGGGGCAGGAGACCCCCCTCCCCTATGACAGGCTCCCAATCAGAATTGGACCCCGATGGTACTTCTAAATGGAGTTGCCACCAGGAACTTGCAGCTGCATTATGGCTTCTAGTCCTTGTTGCAAACTCATGTCACATATTTTGGCCTACAGACCAGCCGTTTAAGCTAGAGGAAGGCTTCAAGAGTTGTTGAGCAGAGGATGCAATCCTAAACAGGTCTACTCAGAAGTAAGGTAGAATGAAAGATGTGGCCGAGGTTTGGAAGAAGAGGTGATGGGAGAGCTGGGTGGTGGAAAGGCAGCAGCTGAGGGAGGACTCAGCAAGCTGGGCTCCCCGCCCCATGAGCTCCTTCTCACAGGTCCCCTTCTTGTATTGTATGTATTTGGGTTCTCCGATATCCATGTGCCATGTACTTTGCTTTTTTCACTTTCTTTGTGAAATCAACGTTTGGATTATCAGCATTTTTGTCTGCAGTGACTAGTTATTATGAATTTGTTTCTGTCCCACAAATCCCTAAAAACATTGCAGGAATGGAAAACCATTCCCAACAGGCCCACCTCCCTAAAACATTAAAATGGGCTTCTTACCAGTAGGGTTACCTACTGCAGGTTGGGAAATTCCTGGCAATTTGGGAGTGAAGCCTGGGGAGGTAAGGATGGCTATATTGGTTCCAAAAATTATAAATGCCCCCATTATTTTAAAAATGATTGCCCACTGACATCTCCATTTTCCTAGTTCTAGTCATCTTGTTAGCTCAACAATATTCCATAATTTATATATGATTTCAATTTTTGTTTGAACATCCATTATTTTCCATCTTGCTGCAACTTGTACTTTTGTCAGCATTAATATACTTACTACTAGTTCAACGTCTTCAACTGCTAGTCAGATAACCCATCCAAAGGACTTAGTGGTAAACTGTATCCCATCATTTCATTTTGCCCTGTACAATTCTCATTTTGTGGCATGACCAGCGAAAGTATTACTTGTTGTCAGGCAGTTTTCAATCTCACATCTCAGAGAGCCAATTAAGTGTCTGGACTCTAATCTGGTAGAACCAGGTTCGATTCCCCACTCCTCCACTCGCAGCTGCTGGATGATCTTGGGCAAGCCGTAGTTCTGTCAGAGCTGTCCTTGAAAAAGAGCAGTTTCTGTCAGAGCTCTCTCAGCCCCACTTACCTCACAGGGTGTCTGTTGTGGGGAGGGGAAGGGAAAGGAGTTTGTAAGCCGCTCTGAGACTTCGAGTGAAGGGTGGGGAATAAACCCAATCTCTTCTTCTTCTTCAGTAATTAAATTAGAGCACATGGATGGCATTCTGTGGTCAGCTTGAGAAATGGAAAAAGAATGTGCTGTTGAGTTGCAGCTGACTTATGGTGACCCCATCCATGGAGTTTTCAAGGCATGAGACAAGCCGAAGAGTTTTGTCAGTGCCTTCCTTTGCACAGCGACCCCAATCTTTCTTGGTGGTCTCCCATTCACGTATGGACCATGACCACCCCTGCTTTGCTCCCAAGTTCTGAGGAGCCCAAGTTAAGTTGGTCTATTCAGGCTGCTAAATTGAATGGGAAAGCAAGGTGAGAATCTTTTAAAATTTATGTATAACAGAACTTTTGTTGTTCAGTCGCACAGTCGAGTCCGACTCTTCGCGACCCCATGGATCATCTCCCGCCAGGCCCTCCTGTCTTCCGCCGTCCTCTGAAGCTGGCTCAATTTCATGTTCGTTGCATCGATGACACTGTCTAACCATCTCATCCTTTGCCGTCCCCGTCTTCTTTGACCTTCAATCTTTCCCAGCATCAGGGTCTTCTCCAGGGACAGAACTATTGATTCATAAAACACTAGTTTCCTATAAGTGAGAGCTTACATAGCAAAAAGTACTTACCATTGCACCAAAATATCAATGGTAATGTTACAGAAGAAATTTCACTGGCCTATTGCAATGGGGTAGCTTTATTACAGCACGTACACACAAAAATATAAGTCGAAGCTGTGCTATAACTTCAGTTAAATATAGAATCATAATATAGATTCCTCCCCTGCCTGCCTGAAATAAGTAGGGCATTTATTTCTTGAATACATATGGTTTATGTTCTTCTGTTGGACTTTATTATAAGACATAATAGAAACTGGATGAAAGACATTCCTAAAACACAATTGGAGTTGCACTGAAGAAATGTATAATCAGTAGTGGCTTTCCAGCACTTAAAATGTGTTGGCCACATTGATTTATTTGGCTCTGGAGTCCAAAGTGGTGTGTTAACAGCATTACAGAAACTTTTACTGGGGCTTCTGCTGGCAACATGCTTAGCAGAAAAAGTGTAGGTTTGTGTTTGTTCCATTTGTACACGCATGGGGTTCAGTTAAGGATGAGATCACAATGTACCTGGGTCCCGCAACAGCCGTCTGTATGCAAAGCAGGCTCCTGCATTGTGATCTCATTCTTAACTGAACCCCATCCTATCCATGTAGAAATGCAGCACTTTAGTTTGGCCAGGAGATTATTTTGTAGTTTGGCCAGGAGATTATCCACAACAGCAGGCTACCGGTTCACTGCTGCAAATGTCTTCTTAATATTTGAATATCTTTTTAGAGCAGGTGCTATGGAGCTACTTTTGTATGTCCCATTACCTTTGTGAGTCCATCTGTTGACTTTGTCCTCCTGAATTGCTTGCCAGACATGAGTTGGAGGGAGGGGAAGGTAACAGATTTTGATTGGGGAACCTCCAGTCTTTCATAAGAGACAGAATCTTCTTAATCCCACTTCACTGTACAAACTGCATAGGGGAATATCCTGTCAGTGTCTTTGAGACCTTTGTAGCCATTACACCATTCCTCACTCCTATCTCAGTCACATTTGCTAGTTAACTAACCAAGGAGCAAAGACTGTTGGGCCTAACAGGACTGGAAAGAGAGGATAAAAAAAAATGAATACACATGTATAGAGATAAGCAATAGATAACATTTACCCATCAACTATAACCCATCTTTAGGGCCTCATTTTGTTACAGATTTCAACCACTTGATGGGCTTTCGATCTATATTTATGTAATTGTTGGAGTAACAATAAAGTTTGAAATTCCATACGACAGATATGGTATACCATGAAAAAAGGAGTGTGTATGTTTCAAAGGAATTTTAAAAGAAAAATCTTTGTTTTTTGCTTTAATCCACCTTCCCTTTCCTGCTAAATTGTTGACTTTTGATAATAGCTATAGTGATAGTATAACTGGGGAAAATATACTAATAAAGCCACTTATCTTCCCGGGTTATATTCCTACCTTCATGCTCCTATCCTTCCTTAGCTACTGTATCTATACGAGTTTTTTTCCTCCTCCTTTATAGTGTTTCTCAGACTGAGGTAGTGTTAAAATAGATTTGTCCATTAGAGCACCAGTAGCTACGCTGACCTTTATGAAACTTTGATTTGCTGAAGAACGTCCAAATGAGCAGAAGGAAATAATGTACTTTTCAATGTTGACTGTTTCGAAACTGCAGTTGTACAAAACTGACATGTGGTTTACCTGTGAGAGGTGAATGACACATCATTGCTGTCGAATTAAAAGTTGAGCTGAAGCAAAGGGCCTTTATTGAGCATAGTGGGAGAACACCACTTGTTTTTAAGGCAAGTGACATATGCGTGGTGGAAGGGTGCTGGACGAACAACGTACATAGAGGTGCATGATCATGGCTCCCCCTGGGGCCAGACAACTAAATGTTCGGAGTGGTGGGCAGGTTACAGGCTCAGTCCTCTGGCACTGTGTCCCAAGTATAATGCTTGCCCCATAGGATTATGCTTTGCTTATGTGGCATACTAAGTGGCATTATTGGGATCCACTACATGAGGCAGAAGATTAATTTCCCCAACCACTCAATATAAAAATGTAGTTGATACACAGCCTGTCTTTATATGCATAGTCCCACATTTGTGTTTTCTTTCTTGGTTAGGGACTTTTATATATGCAGATACCAACTTTCGATTTTGCTTATTGGATTTGCCGTTTGTAAACCATGTTCTATTGAATGTATGTATTGAATTTCTTTTTCTCCCTTTCCCCCCTTTTTTCTCTTAGGTTCTAACTATGCGAGTCCCCGTCCTGCTCATGCCAACATGAATGCCAATGCAGCTGCAGGGCTTGCACCCGAGCATATCCCTACTCCAGGTGCGGCCCTTTCCTGGCAGGCTGCTATTGATGCTGCCAGGCAGGCCAAATTGATGGGTGCTGCCGGCAATGCAACAATATCTACCGCCAGCTCGACACAGAGGAAGCGGCAGCAGTACGGGAAACAGAAAAAACAGGGTACCACCACAGCTACACGGCCTCCCCGGGCATTGCTGTGTTTAACACTGAAAAACCCCATCCGGAGGGCATGCATCAGTATTGTTGAATGGAAATATCCTTTTTGGTGTAGTGACGTCAGAAATCATTAGGTTGTCAGTATGGATCAGATTTGATTTACGGGTGTGCATAAAGGGGTCTAACTTAAAAAGGTCTAACTTTGCCTCGGATAGCACTGTTGGAATACCATTTGGCACCTCTGATGAAAGTGTGATTTCAGGGGATCATTTTATCCAGCTGATCTGGAAGCAAAGACCACACAACCATTATTTTATGAGATACATTATCCAGAACTGATTCTGATCTTTTTCTCTTTATAACAGCCCTGTGAGATAGATTAGGCTGAGTGTGTGTGACTGGTCCAAAATCACCCATCAAATCTCTCTGGTAGAGTGGGGATTTGAACCTGGGTCTTCCAGATCCTAATCCAACCTTCTAATTACTACATGTTGTTTTTCATGGCACAAGAAAGGGATTTTCATGGCTTTGCCCAGGCACTTTTTTCAACCAGAAATGAGCTTGACTGAAAGAATGGTGCTTGGAGAGAGGGGCTGCAGGGAGGTAAGCCAGGGAAAATTTAAATTCCCTCATGAATACATGAAGTTGCCTTCCAGTGAATCAAAACACTGGTCTGTCAAGACTACTGTTGTCTATTCTGGCTGGCAGTGCACCTCTGGTGCCTCAGGCAGCAGTCTTTCACATCATCTACTACACCTAGATCATTTAAACTGGAGATGCTGAGGATTGAATGTGGGACCTCCTGTATGCCAAGCAGATGCTCTATCACTGAGTCATACACCCTCCCCTGCACCCCTTTTGCCTCCTAACCCCCCCCCACTTTCTTTGCCATTGCAAGAGATCTAGGTTTTAACAAACAGATCAGCTGCCATCACATCTAATATGGTTCTGAGGTAAAATTTCCAGCAGCCCAGGTCCTCAAGGAAGTTTGGAGGCACAAACATAAAGATGGATAAAAGGCAGAGCGCATAATCCTAGTAGATGTTGTTGAAAACGTTTTTGTTCTCAAGACAGGGGGAAAGGTTAAAAATGGATTTGTCAATAAAGGTTTCATAGATGGCCTCCAGCATCTACTTCATAGATTTAGATGCTAGTTTTTTTTTAATCCTCTTGATTAGTTTTCCTTCTTACTCTTCCTGACTCAGATGCTTAGAATTTTTGGCATGTCATGATGGATGGCTGACTCAGGGGCCAAGCTCATATTGGTTTACTTGCTTGGCATCTCAGCAACTGTGCATCCTTAGGCAGAGAACACAAGTGAAGGCCTGATAAATGTATGAGATCAGTGCTGGCTAAACAGATTGATGTATTGTAAAACAGGAGGTTGCACTGATGAGATCTGGAAATGACTGAACAATGCAGTTAATTCAGTCTCTGAGGGATTGTGATGGTTTTGAAAACAAAGAAACAGTTGAAATCTTCCCACTGACTCACCTCAAATACCAGAATTTTTCTGAGCCATAACACATGTTTGAGTTGCCACTGATTTACTGCTAACAAATGGCAGCAGCCACTTTGCCATAACTTGTATAATGACTTATTGTATGGTTGCCTACCATATTAGAATGGAGCTGCCATGTTCAGAGGCAGTGCTCTTCTGATTACCAGGTTCTGGAGGGAGAAATCATAGACACTGTTTCATTGGCTTTCACTTGTGGACTTCCTAGAACTACCTGGTCAGTCACTGTTGGACGCAGATTGCTGGATCTATAATATAGTCCAGCAATAGAAAAGAGCGAGTCCAGTAGCACTTTAAAGACTAACAAAATGTGGCAGCTTTTTGTGAATCACTGCTCACTTCTTCAGATACAGCTAGAAGAGGAGTCCATCTGCCCTATTTATTGGAAAGTGGAGTGATATCAGATGCTGAATGACATTAGCAGCAGGCAAATGACAATAGCAGGCGTGCTTCACATGAATGGATTTCAGCAGGGGGCTGGCATTTCCAGTGGGTGCTGTGTCTGGTGGTTTACATGTGACAACTAATCCTTTTCTACTGTTCTGTTCTACTTATGGTAGTATACTAGGTGCAAATGATAACCTCAACAATGTTCATCAGTCCAATTAGGGTGAATGTAAGGATAGTTGAAATAAATATTGCAGGTGGGTAAGCATTTACTCACATTAGGTGGGTTCTTATTCCCCCTACCCAATCAAGATGCTCAAAAAAAGTGGTCAGAGGCAGAAATGCCAGTAGGAATTTGTTCTTAGGGAACTTTGGTTGCATACATCATTAGTGGTAAAAATTTATTTTGCGCAAATATCAATATTAGACAAACACCCTGATATCCCTGGGTTGAAATATTTAGGGCATATGAATATGAAAAGCAATCACTTCTTTTAACAATGAATATTGATTTTGTTCATGTCCTTAATATATGTATAAGATAGTTTAGAGGGCATAATCAAAATCAACACATGTGTTTGTGTGTGCATAATCATAGCTAAGAATAGTATCAAGAGACATTGTGTGTTAAAAATGAACCTCTACACAATTTTAGTGCTTCTTTGAATACATGTCTCTTAAATTGTTTTGCAAAAGGTGAGAAAAAAAGGGCTGAATAATTTAGAACTGTTGTGTAGATTTGGGAGATCTTTTCTTAAATGATAGCTATAATAGGCAGGTTGAAACTGTATTGCAAAAGGGAAGTATGAGAATTTATTTGAGGCAAACATTCTGTTAAATAACAGCACAGCCCAAGAGGGGAAAATAAACTTAAAATTCAATCTAAATAAAGAAAAAAAAATCTTTAAAGAAATCTGTGTTTACTCTGGCACGCGACTGGCCTACCGTGCTTTTGACATATTAGGAAGAAACTTGGCTAGGAGGACTGAAAAGCACTTTAAAAGGCATATGTTTCTCTTCAGAATACAAGGGATTAGGAATGTCTTCTTTAAACAGAATTCTTTTAAATCTTTCCCCCCATGTAATTTGTGTATGTGATTTGTTAAAAAAACTTTTCCTTAACTCCATTCCTCAGACCATTTGAAATTATTATTTTACTGACTATTTTTGCCAATTGTGTGGCCTTAGCTATCTATATCCCCTTTCCAGAAGATGATTCCAACGCTACCAATTCCAATCTGGTAAGTACTTGATTTTGCTTACTTCCTTGCTACCTATGCATCATTACAATCTTACGAGCTACTGGAAGGCCTCACTCAGAACTTTGTACAGAGGCTGTTGGAGGTCAGGAGAAAAAAGTTACACAGTCGCACAGTACCAAAGATATTTTGATTTCAGGTTGTTGAAGTCTTGGATTGCTAGTTTATTTAGATCAGTAGCTGTTTTATCATGGAAACAGCATAAACCTATCTACACGACAGACTTGTGTTGATTTTACGCCAATTATCATGGCCACTGCCAAAGAGAAGTACTGTTTAGTGAGACCTGTGTTCTGCTGATTAGTTGAAAAAATTGTTAGAAGTCTCTAGTTGTCTCATTCCCAGATTACAATTCCCAGAATTCCTTGAGAAGAGGGAATGACACTTAAACCAATTAAAGTCTGTAGTGCAGATATGACCTGAGCTTTTTGGGTTTGTAGTTTTGACTTTTTTTTGTTTGTATGAACAAATTCCTGTGTGTGTTTTGAAGGCTGTTTTTAATTGCAGGTGCTTATTTGTTTCATTCGTGTGCTATTTCTGTTGCATCTATTTTATGAAAAGGTATAGTTTAATTGATTGGACCCTCCTTTCAACTGAGAAACAATTTTGTGACTAGAGTGTAAGGTGCTTTGGAATGTGTTCCTATTGCACACTGTCATTTGTGTTCGAAAGATAATTGGTTTCCCCCCTTTTTACCTCAGAAGTTTTCTGTGCTCTGTTTCCACTAAATGAAAACAGTAATGCCAGTAGTTTAGCATAGGCCTGTCTATAGAGTGGAAAGGGACAAAATGTGTTTACTTTTGGCATTACATGACTACCTTTGCTAAGTGAAGGAATCATAATTTAGAGTTGGACAACTGGAATGTAATCCATAACATCAGGATAAATTATTGGATCCAGCCAGCTTTCCCCCTCAATCTGTTCCCTTTCTCACCTGTCTCACATGACTTTGCTTCGTGCAGGTCCTATGATACCCAGCATAGCCTTTTTCGTGGTCAACACATAACCACCACGTAATCCCTTCTGTCCCTTTTTCAACAGTAGAAAAGTTGGTTGATTCCGAACCAAAATATTTCCCTCTGCCTTTTCCCAAGAAGTTGCCTGAACTCAAACGACCTCCTCTGCTATGAATGGAAAAAAGTGAAAATCTTACTTTGCATCCAGCGTTATTGAAATAAAGTTTATTCAGAGCCTGTAAAGGCGATGTCATTCTTTTGATTACTGCCAAGGAATTCACTGGAGTGCAGTGAGGGTGGAAGATTTTCAGGAAAATAACTTGCATTTCTAAAATAAGATAACTAGACCTGTCTGTCTGTTCTCAGGCATTTGCCCCATGATGAATTAATTTCATAGGACAGTTCCTATTGAGCTGATGGGGAGGGGGAAGGTTTCAGAATTTGGCTTGAAAATAAATCTTGTGTTACAAATCTTAAGTTGTTGCTTTTTTCCTTTGTGGTTTCTTGGAGAAAAAACATGGAGGACAGGAAGGAAATTCAAGGGCTACTTTTAAGATTTCAAGGATTTCACCATAAGGTGAAGTACATGTGTGAACTCATGATATGCTCAGAGCTGGATTCATGTGCAAGGTAGCTAAACTAAGCTACAGTTTAGGATCTCAGGTTATGATGGGCCTCTAATACACATTTTTGGTAATGCTGTGAAGCTTTTTTAAGTTGACAAAGTTTTAGGGTTGCCAACTTGGGGGGTTGGAAATTCATGGAGACTTTGGGGGTATATCATGGAAAGGGTGGGTTTTGTGGAGGGGAGGGACCTCAGCGGGATTTAATGCTATAAAGTCCACCCTCTAAAGCTGTCATTTTCTCTAGGGGAACTGATTTCTGTAGTTTGGAAATCAGTTGTGATTCCAGGAGATCTCCAAGCCCCACCTGGAGGTTGGCAACACTACATAGTTTAGAGCCTCAGCAGGTCTTAATCTAGACCTGGGTCTCTTTTTTTCTCTCCCCCCCCCGATACTTCACTACATAATTGAAAGGGACTAAACTGACAACGCAAATACATTTAATTCTGAATTAGAAAACACACACAAATGTGCACAAATATGTATGCTATAGAAATGGATCTCCTTCACAAACAAAATTACTAGGAATATTCCCCTTTTGTGTATTTTGATGTCTAAAGATAAAACATCAAAGGAAAGTGAATACTCATATATGAATACAAATAAACCAGTAGCATTTAGCAGTACATTCTTGTGATTAAGCTCTTGGTGATGAAGCAGTATTTTCTCCCATTGGGGCAGGAATATGATTGTTTGCAACCATCATGGAAAGATTCACTTGAGTGGATGAGTTTAAAGGCCATATGAATCCTCAAATCGAGGCTTGCCAGTCAGTACGCACTTGACAGGGAGATACAGGACAAGTGTATAACAGCCTCGCTGGTATATGGCCAGTCCTCTACCTAATTTCTGTTGCTGTTTTGTGACATGTTTGTCATATTCATATATTTTGAAGGTATTTGTAAAACATATTGCTTGTATACCTAAAATGTGTGAAGTTGGAAGACGTCTGAAAATGCCTGCTTTTGACCCTGGAGAATGGCTGCCAGTCTGAGTTGGACAGAGCCAGTTTGGTGTAGTGGTTAAGTGTGCAGACTCTAATCTGGAAGAACCGGGTTTGATTCCCCACTCCTCCACTTGCAGCTGCTGGATGACCTTGGGCAAGCCATAGTTCTGTCCAGGGCTTTTTTTGTAGAAAAAGCCCAGCAGGAACTCATTAGCATAATAGGCCACACCCAACAGCAGAAACTCAATAGCATATTAGGCCACACCCCTGACAGCACAGCTCATTAGCTTATTAGCCCACACCCCCATGCCTTCCCTTGGCTTGCCTGGCCGCCCCTTGGCTGTGGGGAGCCCAGGCAAGCCGGCCCTTGGACAGGCTGGGGAAGGCACAGGGAGGCATTGAAATGCCTCCCCGATCCTTCCAGGGGCCCCCTGGCCCACCCACCTCAGAGTCGCCGGGGGGTCGCTCTCCAGGCCTTCCCTCTGTAGCCACGCACGCAGAGGTTTTGGCTGTAGTGGTCGTGACCAACTCTGACGCCCGCCGGAACTCTGTTACTGTGCGTTCCTGCCCCCAAATAGACCTGGTTCTGTCAGAGCTGTTCCTGAAAGAGCAGTTCTCTCAGAGCTCTCTCAGCCCCACCTACCTCACAGGGTGTCTGTTGTGGGGAGGGGAAGGGAAAGGAGTTTGTAAACCGCTCTGAGACTCTGAGTGAAGGGCGGGGTATAAATCCAATCCTCCTTCTCCTCCTCCTTTGACCTTGATGGACCAATGGTCTGATTCAGTATAAGGCAGCTTCATGTGTTCATGTGTGGTGCCTTTGGGCATTTTCCACAGGATGCTTTAATAACTTACACCATTTCTTGTGTCTATGGCGGGACTGTGAAACCTACATTGTCCAGAAAGTGAAATAAATTAAGACAGTCATTCTCTTCTGCTGCCCATCCCACATTGATAATATTCACACATGCAGACAAGCAGAGTGCTGGAGGCTCAAAGGCACTTTTAGTGAAAAATGCTGTTAGTTTTTTTAATGAACTCTGCTCTTGGTATATTTTCCTGTATTTTATTTATTTACAACAGGCTTGTGAATAGTTCCTTGTTTGGTTCCTTGAGGCAAGTAAAAGTGGTTCTAGATAGATGGTGAAAGTTTAAAAATACTGTTTTGTTTTTTCTTTCACCTTTTTTGTGTGTGTGCGTGTGCCTGTTCCTGGAAGTCATGGTGACCTCTGGCAACTACTGGGGCACAGAGGACATTTAGAGAAGTGGCTTGATAGCCTGCCTCTGGCCTCCTGGTATTCTCTGGAGGTCTCCCATCCAGAAACTTAACGGGCAGCCCTGCTTAGCTTTCAAGATCTGACAAGATCAGGCTTGCCTGGGCTATCCAGGTCAGGATCACTTTTCCCCTTTAGTTTACCAATTGCTAATATGCATGGGAATATATTAAAGTAAATGGTGAAAACCTCTAGCCTGTCTGGGAAAATAACTGAGCAACTCGAGTGCCTAAAATAAAAGAAGCCTGCAAATATTCCTTAAGATAAATTCAACATGCTTATTTTAAATAAATATAGCTAACCTTCAGGTGCCATTTAGTTTAAGATGCTGCAACATAAAAATTGTGGACAGCTATTACAATGTCTGTCTGTCTGTCTATCTACATTTTAGTTTTGTGGTGATCAACTGTGTATTATTATTCCTTTAGTTCACATAGGTATCATGCCTAAGCAAGTCTAATCAGAAATGTCCAGTTTTATTCAGTGGCGATTACTCCCAGGAAAGCATATTTAGGGTCACAGTCATCACACTTTATAAAAGAACATAAGCCAAAAGGCAGTTCCTTGCTTCAGTAGTTTAAACTGAGATTTAGAGGAGTCAACAGAGTTAGCATGGCATACTGGTTAGACCAGGGATGTCAAACATAAGGCTTGAGGGCTGGAACTGGCCAGTGCAGGGCTCTTACCCGGACTGCAAGCAACTGGTGTGGATGGAAGTGTAAAGTACTCCCCTTTCTATGGTATCCCTTGGAAAAAACCTAGTCTTGCATATGATTAAATACATTTATTGGGGCTTTTGTGGGTTCCCCAGTAAATCAGTTGCTTTCACTGTTAAGAATCATTTGATTTTTTTGTATTTTGAGTAAAAAATAATATTATTAATTGGGTTTTGTCTGTCCTTTATAAAGTTTATATCTCCTGTACCTGGTGTTATATTTTATGGAACTAAGACTAGCAAACTGTGACAATATGTGCAGAATATATATTTAAAGAAAATATATTTAAATAATTTTCTAATAAACTTTTTTCTATTTTGAGTTACTTGTAATTTAAGCAGACAATTGTCTTAAAGGACAATGACAAAGAACTTTTTTATCAGTGCTAATTACAAACAAAACATGCAACTCAAGTACAGTTATGCACATAAGCGTTTGGGCGTCTAGGTGTGCAATAGTACAAATTTCTCAATGAAAAAATTCCAAAGACTTGCTTAAACATATAGAAATGAAACTGTTACAGTTGAACTCAAAATTATTTTGACAAAGATTCCATATATTTTCTCTTCGTTTTGAAGTATTCCTTCTTCAAAAATAACAGTTCTCTCTTGCATGAATCAATGAAATATATTATTCAGTCCTTTTAGTATAGGAATCCACATAAATGAGGAGCTAGCATTCTAGTCTAAAGCCGATTCAATCAGATCTCTTTGCAGACAATAAAGCATTTATGTCAGATCCGGCCCACGTAACAAATGAGTTTGACACCTCTGTGTTAGACTGTTGCACTAAAACCTGGGATTACTGGGTTTGAATCCTTGCTCTGCCATGGAAACTTCGCTGGGAGATACCTTAGATTCTGAGCCCTTCAACATCTCTGAGCCTAACCTACCTCACAGTGTTGTTACTGTGAGGATAAAATAGAGGAAGAGAAGAAGCAAGAGTGAAAATGAGAATGTGAAAAGGCACTTAGGGTCCCAATTGGAGAAAAGCAGGATATAAATTAAAAACAAAACAGGAGGAGGAGAGGGGAAGACAGACAGAAACAAGGATTACAGGAGCAAGGCATTTTATGTTGGCATCTCAAACTTCGATGCTGGGTCCTAGGAGTTTGAAATACTTTTTTCCAGCCCTGACAACCATAATGAGTATGCTTTGTAACTGGGTTATTCATTCTAGGATTCCTGTACTCATCACAGTTTTGTGGAATTCACCTTGCTGTAAATTAGATTTGCCTCAGGTACTGGTTGTCTATTCTGCTGTTACAGTAGAGGGAACCTGCAGTTACTTCTGGTAGAGCTCCAGTCAGCTAAGTGTCAAGTGATTGGTTCATCTTTGGAAAACATTGGATAAGATGGTGGGCTGAGACAGAGAAAGCAGCTTCACAAATGGTACCTCCTGTAGAGATGGTAATCAGATGCACTTACAAAGAAGAGCCATTTTGCTAGGGAAAATTACCTGTAGCTATTCCTAAATGCAGCAGTTTGCTACAACAACCAAGGAGTAAAATATTATGGCTGTAATCCAGATCTGTGCTTTTTTTCTTCCTCTTGTCAAATTGCATCACCACTGGATTTTAAAGATGAGCTTGCAATACAGTAAAGCATGGGAAAGCCTTGCTATGTACAGGTAAACTACACATATGGAGTAAAAAAAAGGCTATCCCTCTTGAATATATAGCTAAACTCAGGTGTGAAGCACCTTCCTGGATTGCAGTCAACAGGTACTTTCCTGCAGAAGTTAACTGTGACTAGAGATGTGAAGGCCCAGGGGAAAAAACATGTTTCCACATTTTCCCCCAAGGCCTCCCCCCCAATGTTTACAATGGAAAAACTGGAAACTTTGGGGAGTACTGAAAAAAACTCCTATGAAATATTTTCTCTTTTTGAATGAGTGAAATGTTTTTAAAGAAAAAGTGGGCATGCTGTAGACATACATATACAGCTCATAAATCCCAGATGCATTTCTGCACCTTAGAAGGATACCTAATCTTCACGAGGGGAGCCTATAGGGCACTCATTACTTCTCAAAAGTTGCATGCCTTCTTTCATCCTTGTGACATGACATGGCTGACCTTCTCACCTCTTCCTCAAACCATGGTGACATATTTACCCATAGACTGGGTAAAAAGTAGTTTATTGCCCTACCTTGCAGGAGAGAGAGAAAAAAAAAAGATCAGAAGGAGGTGGGGCAGAAACTGCACCAATTCCAGAGAAAAACTGGAGGTTTCACTGAGAACGCAAAAATAGCACAGGGTGCATCAGCTTGCAGTTTTGTTTCAGGTATTGGGTATATGAGCAGTTTTGATTATACAAAATGAAGGCATTTATAACTTTTAAATGCCAATAATATATCTAATATTGAAATGTTATATGCTAAGTAAGTTTTATCTCTGTAAGGCGGAGATGTTCTGCCAGGCTTTTAGTTGAGGGCAGCAATGGGAGGTTAAGACTGGCACCCTCTCTTTCTCTTCTGTGACCCCACGCTCCCTTCTCTGCCCCGGTCACACGGGCCAGAAAACACGGGGGGAGGTGTGGCAATTTGCGGCGCCGCAATTTGCTGCGCGACAACGTGATCAGACGCGTCAGCAGCAACCCACGGTTCTGGCCCTCTGCGTGTGCGCTGCAACGCAGACGGCCAGAGGGGAAAAGCCGTGCCGGCGCAATCACACCACGGGAGTCTGGAGGCAACCCGTGGCAAACTGTTTGCCACCACCTTTGTTGAGGTATTTTTTTAACACGCATTTTCGGTGGCATGCCACGGGTTAGCCACAGGTATGCTCCCCTTTTCAGATGTTGTGGTGTGATCGCCACCGGAAAATCCACCATCCACTCATGGCTCTCCTGCGGCAAATTCGCCGTGTGAACAGGGCCATAGTAAAGTAGCAGGTTGAAAGAAACACTTCTGATTTGCTGTATTATTAACCTCTGAAGATGAATGTTGAATCGGAATAGTTCTGCCACTTGTCCATGTGGCAGTTTCTTAAAAAGAGGAGGGGAACAGGGTTTTATTTTAAGACTAATAGCATCAGTTAGCTGATAATATTTGTAAACACAGTTGAACAGAGGTTACAATTGATGAATTCTAATAGGCTTTTAATTAGAATTGTCCCTTATGAAAAAATCTTTGGAGATAAGATTCTTTTGTGATTATACCACTGTACATATTTTGAAATTCAAGCAAATTTTTGAAAGGTGATTTTTCCTAAGATTTGATTTATTAAAGAGAAATTATTTTCTTCAAAATTCCATTAGCATAATGGTACCAAGATACTGATGTTCACTTGCTAGTTAGTTCATAAGATAGATGGGTACTGAGAGCAAAAATAGTTTTGTGGACCTGTGTAATTTTTAAGGAATTATTTGTGAGGAAGGGGACTTCACAGTATTTCCATACAAACTGAAAGATTACAAAATGTAAAAGGGCATGGCATATAGCTTCCTGGGTTGAAAAAACAGAGTATTAACTTAGGTTAATATTGCAAAATTAAAAGAGCGCTGATGATTATTGAGAACACTGTATTAGTTGGAAGGCTGAGAAAGAGGAAATTTGGTTTGCAGATAGCAGTTGCTGCAGAGAAAGAGAGAGCTGCCACACGTCCACTGGCAGCCAAAAGCAGGAAGGAGGATAGCAACTGAGATAAAACAGAGAGAATAATGGTAGTTAGAGCTACGAATATCTAAGAGGTAACTCTCAAATGTAGCTTGCTATAAAACAGAGGTCCCCACCCTTTTTGAGCCTGCAGGAACCTTTGGAATTCTGACATAGTGTGGTGGGCTCAGCCACAAGATGGTTGCCACAAAATGGCTGCCACAGGAGGTGAAGCGAGCCACAAGATGGCTGCCACAGCTTATCTTCAGTCATGCAGCAAAAATCCCTGTGCTGTGGGGCCAAAGCAATATTTTTTTTAAACCTGCACAGCCAATTAAATCTCTTGTGGTCAATCAGAAGCCTTGCTGGGCAGACGCCCCGCCTGGCTCTGCTCACTTTCTAAAGACACTTGGCGCATTCTAGGAAACTTGTTGATAGGAACCATGGCGCCGACAAGCACCATGTTGGGGACCCCTGCTCTAAAAGGAAATGTGCTTCGTGAAAATATTTCCCTATATCTAGAACCAAAACAAAGTGCAACATTTGTTGCCAAGAAAATAGTTTCCCACTTTGCACTCAGATACTGCTTAAGAATGCTGTGTAGGGTGCATTGCTCAAGAGTAGCTGTTACCTATTGAATAGTGCCAGTGATGTCATAACCACACTCTGTCAAAGCTCCTCCCATCCTATGATCCTAATGTACTGCACACTTTTTAAAATGTTAATTTTGTTATTATGCTTAGGACTGGTTACAGCACTGAGAGTGGATTGCAGGAAGACACCGAAAGACAAATATGCAACTGGGACAGGCTTTGCAGAATTATCTGGATAAATTGTATTTATGTGTTTTCTAGTTAAACACATACTGTGTATCTCTTTGAAGGGAAGAAGAGAAAGGTAGAGCCAGTCCAGTTGTGGGAAGTCAGATCTGCCCAGCTTCTCAGGGGAAGCCTTCACTTGGGTAATGTCTGGCTTCACATTCACTTTGCAATTTAATTCTGAAAAGGGAAAAAAAGGGGGTTGCCATAGCAACTTCTACAATCCTGATTTCCAGAGACACGGAGAACCTTCTTTAAAAAAAAAACACACATTACCCACTACATGATGCGTAATGTCTTTAAAAAAAAGATTTGAAGGAGAAAAATAGGTTTATATTCTAGTAAGCTAATACCTTAGATTTTGAAAGTTCTTTTAAAAATACATGATAGACATCTTTTCAAATCATACTTTCATTCCTGGAGAATATGGAATGAAAATCAACACAAGATTAAAAAAAAAAACTTAGTTGATAAATAAGGGAAGATATTACTGGAATATAATAATATTTTATTTAAAGTACTTCAAATATGGCAATACAGTATCTTTACCCCTGCCTTTTAAAGTAGGTCACTGTTGTTATCCTTTTATTGGGGGGGGGTCATACTAAGAGAGCAAATGCGGCTTGCTTAATGCAGAGGTGGAACATGAAGGAGATGCTTCCTGTTTGCATCTCAGTTGTTTAGCTACAGGAGGTGACCGTTCATTGTCACTTCCAGTCAGCCTCTGTTTTATAAATCAAAGCAAAGTGATAACTACTCACCACAACGGTGCTAAGAATTTCACTATGCAGAATGCACTGAATGTTTGAGACAACTGGCTATAATTTTTTTCCAGTGGAGAGAAATAATCTGTTGATTAGGGAATGCACCTTCTGTGTTTCTCCATTTTCTTAGACATGTCAGTATATGTCTTGTGTGACGCCTGCTTTTTGAAGCGTTATGATGTGGGAGGATATTTAGATGTCATATAATGTCTGACAACATGTGAAAGAAATAAAACATTGCATCTCTAAACCATGTTATCAACCTTGACATAGTTCTGTTCAATGCTCCCTCTAAGCCGTGGAGTCTTGTGAGCAAAAATTCTACTTTGTGAGTTACTGGCATTAAAGTTGTGACTTGGCTACTGCATAAATTAGTTTGCTCTGGAGCCATCCTTCCTGAGCTAAGACAAAAATGTGTGAGCCGGAGGATAAAAAATTGTGAGCTAGCTCACATTAATTCAGCTTAGAGGGAACACTGGTTCTGTTCACACCTCACATTTTCTCTCTGAGGCCTAGTTCGTACAAGCATGCTCATCTGAAATGTCTTTTGAAGCTCATGTAAGAGGCTTGGAATCTCTTCATGTTTTTAAAAGTACATTGTCCTTGTACAGCCTCTTCCTCTCGGAGAATTTTAGCTGCATTTCTTAAAACACTTATTCAGAGGATTCTCAGTAAAGTAAATGACATCACTCTAGAGCAAGTTGTTTATACCTTGTGTTTCTCAGTGCAAATCATGCTGGCCTGGGGGGTTTTGGCATTCATTTCAGCAAGAGCAGGTCAATACCTTCTTGTCCTATTCAAACAGAAATATGAAAGCAGCCATTCCTGCAGTCTTTAAATGTATTTCATCCTCACTAACCCCCCCAAAAACCTGTTATGCATACAAATGGAAGCTAATGTTAAGTATGCAGCCGTTTTGGAACTAATGAACTCTTTTGAATCTTCACTGAAAACTCACGGATAAAGAAAGCCTACGCAAATTGGTGATCCTGTATAAAGAACAGTGATGCTCTCAGAAAGGCTTTGTACCTGCCCACTAAGGGAGGTTGAGACTACAGAGCACATGTTTTTCAGATGTCCGTATTATAAGGTGGCTTATTCTGGGTCTTTCCGAAAAAGCTAGACTCGAGTTTCTTCTATCTGATAGAAACCCCAAAATTACCCACCACGTAGCCAGTTTCTGTATGGTGATACTCAGATCATGGGAACTCTAAGGTAGCTAGTTAGATATAGTTGTTTGATATTAGATTAAATTTTAATTTGCTTTTAATGTTTCACTGATGTATCTTAAAATCTTGGAATATTGTAAAGGTGTACTTCTTTTTGTATGACTGGTCTAAGGACTGTAGAAATAAATTGAATTGAACAGAGATGCATAGTATCTTGATGTAGCCAGGAGACTGGGACTAGTTTGAGGAGAACATAAGAACATAAGAACATAAGAGACGCCAATGTTGGATCAGGCCAAAGGCCCATCCAGTCCAACACTCTGTGTCACACAGTGGCCAGAAATACCAGTGCCATCAGGAGGTCCAGCAGTGGGGCCAGGACATTAGAAGCCCTCCCACTGTTAACCCCCGCCCCCAAGCACCAAGAAGACAGAGCATCACTTGCCCCAGAGCCCCTAGCTATACCTTGTGGCTAATAGCCACTGATGGACCTCTGCTCCATATGCTTATCTAATTCCCTTTTGAAGCCATCCATGCTTGTAGCACCCACCACTTCCTGTGGCAGTGAATTCCAAGTGTTAATCACTCTTTGGGTGAAGAAGGACGTCCTCATGTTTGTTCACCCCCTCAAAGAACACTAACAGGTTAGTGAGACAAGATCTTCCCTTACAGAAACCGTGCTGAGTCTGCCTCAATAGGAACTGAAGCCAGTCTGTATGAGAGGACCATAATTGGTCCTTGCTGCCTGTTTTCCCAGCAATTATATGTTAAAATGGAGATAATGGGCCTCCATGATAACAAAACCATAGCTTCCTAAGACAGGGAAATGCTTCTATGTTGTTTGCGTGGGCAGTCACAAAATGGCACATGTCTGGTCAGTGTCTCACCATGGTGATAACATAATGATATTAGCATGGTTTTGTAGCCTATAGCTGAGTTGATTATGTGTTGTACCTCCTTGATAAGCAGGAGGAAATGCTTTGTGCTACTTTGATAGCTCTGCTTTCCTTCTCCTCTGTTACTTACAAAACGTGAACTTCTACATTGTACATCTTCTGCGTTTACATTCATATGTCCCTGCAGGTGGATGAAGTTTCATTCGTTCTCTTTAAAACTGAACTGTGCCTGCCGGAGCAAGGAAGATGGAGTTGTTATGTCTGTGTAAAATAGTGCTTATTTGCCTGCCCATCTTTGGTTGCCTCTGAAAGAGAGAGAGATAGAATATAGCTGTGTGTAGCTTGATATCTGGTGATTATTTCTGCAGCCAGCTGAAAAGATAACTGATCTGCATTAGCTGGGCATATAGGCCTGTGGTATTAAACTAGTACTGCAGGCAGATGTACAGCAAATTCTATGAGCAGGCAAAACTTGATATTTCATTCAAAAAGTATAGGAAAAAATATGTACATGTTAAACAGCATTTTACCCATTACTACATGCATCTCCTTCCCTTATTTTGCATACTGTCTGTGTTTTAAAGAATCTGAGCAAAGATTTATCTATAAATCTAGTCCCAATATTTAAAAAAACTGCACAGTGGGGCCATGTCCAAGAGGAGAGATTTTTCTATACATGTGAGAGAGCCCCCCAAGTTTGCAGAATAATCTGAAAAGAAATAAAATACCAGTGGGTGATTGACCCCTTCCAATTGTTGGAAGTTGAGATCTCATGATGGTGCATCAGGAGATTTCAGCTGCCATTTTGAGGGTTGCCTAGCAATTCCCATAAGCAATGCTATAGTGTGTGGCAGAGGCAACAGCTGCTGATGATAGTGAGGG
>NW_015173673.1:2009916-2010651 GCF_001447785.1 Gekko japonicus
AGCAGGATGAAAGAGAAAGCAAGAAGAGAGGCAGGGGAGGGTTGGGGAATGGGAAAAAAAGACATGGAGATGAAAGAGGGGAAGGGTGTGGCAAGAAAGATGGTGGAGGCAGCAGGAGAGTGAGGAGGAAGGTAAAGGTTGGTGGGAGGATGCAGTGGTGTTGTAAGAGCAAGGGGAGAAAGGTGGTGACAGCTGGTGGGGGAATGAAAAGAGGAGCAAGAAGAAGCAGGGACCTGTGGGAGGAGGCTGGAATAATTGTTTGGAATAATGCATAAAGATGCAAACAGAAAACATCTTTGGAGGTAAGAACAGGATTGCAGTCACAGTGCTTAGTAAGAAGAGGTCTTGTGTAGAGACATAAAACAGATCTCACAGACATTTTGGAATAAAACCCAGTCCACAGCTTTTATTGATTACAGACCAAGGAGTATTGGTGAAGCAATGGGGTGGATCCTGAAAATCGAGTGACCTGCCTGCCGCTCGATAACAATGTCCCACAGCCTGCCTGCTGGGGAAAACCCGGGAGTGACAAATATGATCGGTATCACAAGGACATCTGGTGTGAGCCTGGGCATAGGGAGTCCCCAAAAGGGGGGAGGTGGACATGCAGGCCCATCTCCCCCCCAAAGGATCCTCCCAGGTGCGCAAAACCACCAGCTGTGACACAAAAAGTATACATGCACAGAAAATCCTGAAACAAGGTGAGGGTGGGCGGGGATCCAACATAAATGACAC
>NW_015173673.1:2010692-2057327 GCF_001447785.1 Gekko japonicus
ACTCTGCATCACTGCTGCATAGAGCCCACCTAAACTCCAAGTATCCAACCAGGCCAGCCCCCCCCCCCGGATGGTGTGGGGCCGGCCAGTGCGGTCACCTAAGGCTCTTGCCTTTGCCAGGCAAAGGGCAAGGGAGGGAGGCCTCCTCCTGACCCTTCCTGAGCCCATACTGCAATCTGGCCCTCATTAAGTGAGTCTCGGCTATGTTTCCTCATAAGTAGTTTCTTCCAGTCTGGAATTTGCAATAATATGAACGCCGTTCACAGTATGTTCATTTAGCATTTGGTGGTGCAGATGAAAACAATCCAGAAATGAGTAGAAAATTGACGAAGAGAGAGAAAGAGAGAATACATCACAGGCATTTATGGCCCGAGGCCTTATCATATATGTTGCAGAATCCTACCACTCTGCTGAGACATCCTTGAAGCTTTCTCCGATGGAAAAGGCTCTTCTTCCTTGACCACAAGAAACTCTTCTGGTGAAGGAAGGCTTCATGGGCAGAGTATGGATAATGTAAATAAATAACTACTTGGGTGTGTACAGTGATCAGATATGAGGCCCAGTTTAGACAGTAATTAGCCTTTATGTTTTATAAATGAGAGCGACTCATTGGACTATTTTGATATGAAAATGTTATAGGGAACCTCTCTCTTTTCCATCATTTCAGCTTGATCTGAAAGATACAGTAGGAAAATGAGACTGTAGCTTTGCCTGAGCAGCCTCTCCTTATCACTGGGATCCATGGCTGTCTGTGGGCTATCGTTGTTTATGTCTGTCCAGTGTGTCTGTTTTCAGATCATTAAGTTATGTTACATATGCAAGCTGAGCCTATACAAATTTTGGACTTGGATGGATTACATCTTGACCCCACACAGCAGGCATACATCTCAAATACTGTTCTGAGTTACCTCTTGTGGTTGCTGAAAATGTTTCTGATCAAAGCTGTCTGTTCCCTCTGACTGCAGTGTCAACACCTTTTGCCACACAGACTATATTTGGCAATTGCA
Source organism: Gekko japonicus (assembly GCF_001447785.1). NCBI lineage: Eukaryota > Metazoa > Chordata > Lepidosauria > Squamata > Gekkonidae > Gekko > Gekko japonicus. The sequence goes on from NW_015173673.1 coordinate 2,011,700, forward strand.
AGGGCCAGATGTCTGATTCCTACAGTGCACGTGTTCCAGCTACAGCATTTCTGTGACTCCCCAGTTAGTTGAGTTGGCACCTCTGCAGCTGTTTTTTTTTTAATCTGCTTTGTTAAATTTGCCCTGATGGAAAATGTTGGGATTTTGGAAAGTTTCCTGCTTGGCCGCCACTGTACCACAGTGGCTACGGGGCTTGCATGCAGGGAGGCAGAGGGAGCTGAAATGGAGACCATCTGCATATTGCAGTCTATACCTGACTTGCCAGATAGTAAATTTTATTTTTAATATTTACTCTCCCTACTGAAAGTTCGAAAAGTATCTTAACCATTCTTTTACATCAAAGATAATAAGAAAAAAAATGCATTCGCTTGGCTTTTGCAATGACATTCTAAGATCTTATATCATTTTTTAAAGAGCTGATGTTTCTTAAATGGTCCACGTTGGATTACTATGGTAATAATCAATACATTGTTGCTATATATCTAAGATGAATCATGTATAACTACTTGTAAAAGATGTAATATTTTCTTTTACAACCCATTTGTCATTTGAGGCTTGACACTTTGTCCTCAGTGATCATAATTTTATATTTCATGTTCCTTTTGTATGTTTTTCTCTGTGCTTGGCTTTCATGTCTATGTAGAATGTAAGTCCTAGGAAACACTGAATCTGCATCCTGCATTTTTAAGGGTACAAATTGCATGGACCCAACCTACAAGTTTCTTTTGAACTATGGTGCTGGAGAAGACTCTTGAGAGTCCCTTGGACTGCAAGAAGATCAAATCTGTCAATCCTAAAAGAAATCAACCCTGACTGTTCCCTGGAAGGCCAGATAATGAAACTGAAGCTCAAATACTTTGGCCACCAAGTGAGAAGGGAGCACTCACTGGAGAAGACCCTGATGCTGGGAAAGATTGAAGGTCAAAGAAGACGGGGACGGCAAAGGATGAGATGGTTAGACAGTGTCATTGATGCAACGAACATGAAGTTGAGCAGACTTCAGAGGACGGTGGAAGACAGGAGGGCCTGGCGTGATCTGGTCCATGGGGTCGCGAAGAGTCAGACTCGACTGTGCGACTGAACAACAACAACAACCTACATGCAGCCAGTTTTTATGCATGTAGGCGCTGTTCCCAAGGTCCATATATCAGTGGTGAAAGACATACTTAGTATGTGAAGGACATCTGAGGATCAGTCATTGGAATCTACATTTAAAAGTATCTCAGGTATCATGGCTGTGAAATACATTTCTGAGAAACTGAAGAGCTGTTGATTGTAGACAGTCGTAGACTAGATGGACCAATGGTCTAACAAAGCAAAAGGCATTTTACATTTCTATTGTTGACATTTATCACTTATATCTCTGATCTGTTCTTCAAAGAGCTGAGGCCAGGGTACATGCAATTATCCCACTTTAATATGTTGTCGAAGGCTTTCATGGCCGGAGTTCATTAGCTGCTGTAGATTTAGATTTTCCGGGATATGTGGCCGTGGTCTTGGTATTGTAGGACCTGATGTTTCGCCAGTAGCTGTGACTTTCATCCTCAGTGGTATAACACAGAAAGATGGAGTACTCTCTGTGTCAAGGTGAGAAGAAAATTGGTAGGCAGGTGCCTACAATGCCAAGTCCACGGCCACACAACCCAGAAAATCTACAACAGCTAATATCCTACTTTAACCTCATAACAACCCTAGGAAGTAAATAAGAAACAGCAACTTGACAATGCTGCCTCCAGTGACTAGGAATTAGTACCCGTTATACCACACTAAGACTAAATATAACAGGTTATATAATATAATACTATAATTTCTACTTAAATTTTAAAAGCATCCACTCTATTACTCTTGGGTGGAAGCATCTCCAGAGACATTGGCAGAGATATTTGAAGACACCGTGAACTATGAAATCCTAAAGATGAGCTAAATTATTGTCATAAAAGCAGATTTTCATAAGGAACTGTTTCATCTGATACAGAACTTTTTTTATTGTAGTGGTTACATTTTATGAGCACTGTCCTACCTTGAAGAGAAGAGAATTGCATACTGAATAGCAGACTTATACAAGAGATCCAAGAAAAATGTTCCATTGATAAGTTCTGCTTTCATTATCACACTTTAAGACCTTTATAGTTGACCACATGACAATAATTAAATAAGACCTAAACCAGCAGTCTGAAGATTGGGCCTGGCTGGATAGCAGGTTCAAAGTGCACTATATTTTCCACATGACCAAATAACCATCTGATTACTCCCTGCCAAATAGAAATTCAGCACACAAAGAAGTGAGTAACTTTTTCTACTCATGGACTGAAAATAAATCTGGTTATACAGCAATCAAAACGGGCTTGGTTGCATGATGGCTTGGTTGCATGATGGGATACCTTTTGTGCTGAAGTCAGTATTTTCAGACATGTGAACTGATTTTCTATTTTCAGGAAGGCATCTTTGCTAGAGGTACCAGGAACTTTGTGGCAAACACGGTTTGGCAAGCAAGCATACAATTTTTTGACAGATAACTCATGAGTTGACCTTTAGATCACCTTACTCCACTGATTCAAGTAGCTGCCAAAGAGTTCTGTAGCTGTGCAGTAGTGTTGCTGTGGTTTAACTCCCTTCTATATTGCAGCTACTTTTGAATCTGCACAGTAAATGCTTTCACAGAAGATGGATCACAGTGTTAGGTAATTAAATGATGATGGGTGCGGAACTACAAGACCTATGTTGTTGTTGTTCAGTTGCACAGTTGAGTCCGACTCTTCGCGAACCCATGGACCACATCACGCCAGGCCCTCCTGTCTTCCACCGTCCTCTGGAGTCTGCTTAATTTCATGTTCAGTGCATTGATAACTGTCTAACCATCTTATCCTTTGTCACCCCCTTCTTCTTTGACCTTCAATCTTTCCCAGCATCAGGGTCTTCTCCAGTGAGTGCTCCCTTCTCATTTGGTGGCCAAAGTTTTTGAGCTTTATCTTCAGTATCTGGCTTTCCAGGGAACAATCAGGGTTGATTTCTTTTAGGATTGACTGATTTGATCTCCTTGCAGTCCAAGAGACTCTCAAGAGTCTTCTCCAGCACCATAATTCAAAAGCATCTATTCTTTGGTGCTCGGCCTTCCTTATGGTCCAACTCTTGCATCCATACATTACTACTGGGAATACCATTGCTTTGACAATACAGACTTTTGTTGGCAGGGTGATGTCTCTACTTTTTTATTATCCTGTCTAGGTTTGCCATAGTTTTCCTCTCAAGGAGCAGGCATCTTTTAATTTCATGGCTGCAGTCACCATCTGCAGTGATCTTGGATCCCAGGAATGTGAAGTCCGTCACTGCTTCCATGACTTCCCCTTCTGTTTGCCAGGGAGTGAGTGGTCCGGATGCCATGATCTTAGTTTTTTGATGTTGAGTTTCAAGCTGACTTTCGCTCTCTCCTCTTTCATCTTGAGCAAGAGGCTCTTCCCCTTCTGTTTGCCAGGGAGTGAGTGGTCCGGATGCCATGATCTTAGTTTTTTGATGTTGAGTTTCAAGCTGACTTTCGCTCTCTCCTCTTTCATCTTGAGCAAGAGGCTCTTTAGGTCCTCTTCACTTTCTGCCATTAGAGTGGTATCGTCCGCATATCTGAGGTTGTTGATGTTTTTCCCAGCAATCTTAATTCCCGCTTGTGATTCATCCACGCCAGCATTTTGCATGATGTACTCTGCATATAAATTAAATACGCAGGGTGACAATATGCATCCTTGTCTTACTCCTTTTCCTATGCTAAACCAATCAGTTGTTTCATATCCTGTTCTAACTGTCTCTTCTTGTCCCTTATACAGGTTTCTCAGGAGACATGTGAGGTGGTCTGGTAGTCCCATCTCTTTAAGGACTTGCCATTGTTTGTTGTGATCCACACAAAGGCTTTATCGTAGTAATTGAAGCAGAAGTAGATGTTTTTCTGGTGTTCCCTTGCTTTCTCCATAATCCAGTGAATGCTGGCAATTTGATCTCTAGTTCCTCTACCTCTTCGAAACCCAGCTTGTTCTCTATCCATGTACTGCTGAAGCCTAGCTTATAGGAACTTGAGCATGACCTTGCTAGTGTGTGAAATGAGTACAATTGTGCGATAGCTTGAACATTCCTTGGTATTGCCCTTCTTTAGGATTGGAATGTAAACTGACCTTTCCAATCCTGTGGCCTCTGTTGGCATTTTCCAAATTTGCTGGCATATTGAGTGCAGCAGTTTAACAGAATAATCTTTTAAGACTTTGAATAGCTCAGCTGGGATACCATCACCTCCACTAGTTTTGTTGTTAGTAATGTTTTCTAAGGCCCATTTGACTTTGTACTCCAGGATGTCTGGCTTGAGGTCAGTGATCACACCGTCGTGGTTGTCAAGGACATTGAGGTCCTTCTTGTATAGTTCTTCTGTGTATTCTTGCCATCTCTTCCTAATCTCTTCCGCAGGGAAGGCGGGATATAAATATAACTAATAAATAAATAAATACATTCTGTTAGGTCCCTACCGTTTTTGTCCTTTATCATGGCCAGCTTTGCACGGAATGTTCCCTTGATTTCTCCGGTTTTCTTGAAGAGATCTCTAGTCCTTCCCATTCTATTGTTTTCCTCTATTACTTTGCATTGTTCAGTCATGAAGGCCTCCTTATCTCTCCTTGCTGTTCTCTGGAAATCTGCATTCAGTTGGGTAAATCTTTCCTTTTCACCTTTGCCTTTTGCTTTCCTTCTTTCTTCTGCTATTTGTAAAGCCACTTTGCTTTCTTGCATTTCTTTTTCTTTGGGATGGTGCTGATTGCTGCTTTTTGTACAATGTCATGAACCTTCATCCATAGTTCTTCAGGCACTGTATATCAAATCTAGTCCCTGAAACCCATTCTTCACCTCTACTGTATATTCATCAGGGATGTGATCTGGGTCAAACCTGAATGGCTTAGTGGTTTCCCCAACTTTCTTCAGTTTAAGCCTGAATTTTGCAATGAGTGGCTCATGATCTGAGCCACAGTCAGCTCTACGTCTTGTATTTACTGACTGGATAGAGCTTCTCCATCTTTGACTGCAAATGACATAATCAATCTGATTTTGGTGTTTCCCATTTGGTGATGTCCATGTGTAGAGTCGCCTCTTAGGTTGTTGGAAGAGGGTGTTTGCTATGACCAGCGTGTTCCCTTGACAAAACTCTGTGAGCTTTTGCCCGGCTTCATTTTGTTCAAACTTGTCCATTATTCTGGTTACCTTTTGACTTCCTACTTTAGCCCCCTATGATGATAAGGACATCTTTTTTTGGTGTTAGTTCTAGGAGGTGTTGTAGGTCTTCATGGAACCGGTCCATTTCAGCCTCTTCTGCATCAGTGGTTGGGGCATAGACTTGGATTACTGTGATGTTGAATGGTCTCCCTTGGATTCGCACAAAAATAATTATGTCGTTTTTTAGATTGTAGCCCATTACTGCCTTTCTCACTCTCTTGTTGACTATAAAGGCCACACAATTTTTTCTGTGGGATTCTTGGCCACAGTAGTAGATATAATGGCCTTCTAAGTTAAATTCGCCCATTTCCATCCACTTTAGTTCACTGATTCCCAAGATATCGATGTTCAGTCTTGCCATCTCATTTTGACCACGTCAAGCTTACCTTGATTCATAGATCTTACATTCCAGGTTCCTATGCAGTATTGTTCTTTGCAGCATTGGACTTTCCTTTCACCATCAAACTAATCCACAGCTGAGCGTCCTTTCGGCTTTGGCCCAGCTGCTTCATTCTTTCTGGGGTTACTTGTACTTGCCCTCTGCTCTTCCCCAGTAGCATATTGGACATCTTCTGACCTGAGGGGCTCATCTTCCAGCATCATATCTTTTATCCTTTTGTTACTGTCCATTGGTGAAGATACTGGAGTGGGTTGCCATTTCCTTCTCCAGTGGATCACGTTTTGTCTTGAGTTCTCTGCCGTGGCCTGTCCGTCCTGGGTGGCCCTCCACAGCATAGCCCACAGCCTCATTGAACCATGCAAGCCCCCTCACCACGTCAAGGCAGTGATCCATGTCAAGGACAGGTCCTGTAACGCTGTGCAAAAACATTCATGTACAAAATAATGTTCATAACAGATAAACTCTAAACAGTAGGACTTTTTAACAATCTTTCTTTATATCACTGACTGAATGGCCAGATTGCTTCTTTAAACAATTGGCTGTGGAGTAGGAATGGGCATGAACCTGCTGATGAACTAAAGTTCGTCATGAATTTTGGCCAGTTTGTGGTTTGTGAAGCAATGTTCGCAAACTGAAGAACTGCCACAAACTTTCATGAATTTTGATTTAGTTCATGACAGTTCATGAAGATCAGAAAGCAGGGATTTAAACCCCTGCTTTCTGCTCTTCATGAAAAATAGCTCAGCTGTTTGGTTTAAATGGCTGGGAACTATTTAAACTCCTGCTTTCTGCTCCCTGCAGCTTTTTGCGGGGACTAGAAAGCAGTGGTTTAAATGGCTCCCAGCCATTTCACCTCCTGCTTTGTGCTCGGTGTGGCTAGGAGCCATTTAAACTCCTACTTTTTGCTCCCCACAAAAGCAACTGCCTTGTGAACCAACTTCCTTGTTCATATGGGTTCGTGGTTTGGTTAATGGTTCAGCCACGAACCACAAACCAAACTGAACCACAGAAATGTAGTGCATGCCCTTCCCTACTGTGGAGCAATGAACTGCAATGACAGGTCTATGGGGGAAAACTAGGACTCCTATCAGGCTCTGCATGTATGAAATGCATGGATTGTACTGTACTATTTGAATATGCATAAATAACCTCCTAAACAGGCTCAGGCGGCTCACAAATAATTGAACTGCTTGATGAAAAATTGATTCCTTGCTCACAACTGATGAGCAAAACAAAAGCTGAACCAGTGGGTGCTCAAGCATCACTTATTTTCACTTGACTCAGTTACTGCTTACCTATGGTGACTTAAGCAGTCACCAAAGAGCACTAGAACTACTAGGGCTTAAGAAGATGGTTCCCAGTGAGGACCTGTCCAACAACACCACACCACAATATTACGATTCATTGCCAAGTCTAAGACAAGACAGAGAAGAAGCAATTGGTGGTCACTGAATTCTGGTATTATTTTAGTATCAGACAGCAGCAAACGTTAGGGAAAATACTGTTAAGGATTCATAATATGAGAGTTTCATTACCCTTAACACCCTTAAGGCACCATGCTATGCTTTTAACCAGGGTGATAAAAGGATGGATGGATAGCATTTGTGACTATTGCAGAAACAGAATGTAGTTATTCAGTATCATTGAATACTGCTCTGTGATCTGTTTGGGAGACCTGAATGTTAATTTCCCTTGACAAGCAGCTATAAATCTAGCCCCTCTGTTTAAAACCTCTTCTTTGGAGACCTTATTCTAAAAGGACCTTCAAGTTATATGTGTCACGTGGGCAATCCTATCTTAAAGTTCAAAGAATTGATTTGTAAAATATCAAATATTTTATTTATGGCAAAGGGTAGAGCAAGAATGAATCTGGAAAAAAACATACAGTAGCTTATGACAGAATTGCCTTCCATTGCTGTGGAAATACGGCAGATCTGTTGGGGTAAATTTGGTGTGCTGCTCACAGACAGTTCCATGTTTACCTTTTGCTTTCATGTGAAAATGTTGCAGTGAAAAAGGATACCACAGAGATATTGAACCGACTTGCATGGAAGGAGAGCTCACAGTTTGTATTCAAGCTGCTATGTCTGAAAGGCAGTCCATGTTTGTTTCTCAGCACTTTTGATCTTATTACTTGAGCTGTTCTGACAGCCAGGTGAAGATCACATTGTCAGGCATCCATGTGACTTTTGAAGAATATGTTTCAATCAGTTGGTGGGGTTTATTGTGGCTGATCCCCCCTATACTTCAACATGAGCTAACATGTCTTTCTAACTGTGACCATTATATTGTACGGGGTATAAAGAAATGATTGGTTGCTCAAATCCCTATAGTAATGTGGAATCCATTCTTAAAGGACTAATCCTTCTAGGAGGGGCTACTGAATGATATGATGTTTCCAATCACAGTTCTTTGTGGATAATCATCGCTTTGAATCGTATCACCAGTCACCCACAATCCACATGTTAAGAATGCCAGTTTATGGTTTTTGAATGTGTGGATTGCTGTATTTGTTAATTGCTGTTGTTATTTGAAACTGTTGGTCACTTTTCCACACAAAACAAATCTCTAGTCAAGGCAACTCACAGCAATAAAATTATACAATAGAATAAACAATTAAAATCATTGCACAAAATATAACCATCAGTCAAACAGCAGCATTAAGAATCAAGAATTTTCTTACATTAGCACAAACAGCAGCATTATGGTTAGGTTATATATGCCAGATGGAGGAGATGTATCATGACTGAAAGACTGGTGCCAGCAGAAAAACAGAAAAGCCCTATTTATAACCAAGTCTTCCCTATGGATTTAGGGATTGCAGCATTTAATTTTAAAAAGCTGTCACCATAAGGATCACAATCTTATATCTACAAGTGTAGATATAAAAAGCGTGGAGAAATAATCCAGAAGAAGAAATGTAAACTTTCTGATTTAAAGTTTTTTTTTTAAATTAAAGGTTGTCCAAATAACATTTTTTTATTTTAACATAACAAAAATACAGATAAACTTATTTTTCGACAATGTAGTCACTTAGAAATGTTCCCAAGCACAACTTTAATGCCCAGCATGGCTACAAGATCTTCCCATGGCATTAGACCAAAGCACAAAGTAGCATAACTCTCAAGGGGTTATCATATGTGTAGAACTGTTCCCAGATAATGAAACTGAAGCTCAAATACTTTGGCCACCAAATGAGCAGGGAGCACTCACTGGAGAAGACCCTGATGCTGGGAAAGATTGAAGGTCAAAGAAGACGGGGATGGCAAAGGATGAGATGGTTAGACAGTGTCATAGATGCAACAAACATGAAATTGAGTGAACTTCAGAGGACAGCAGAAGACAGGAGGGCCTGGCGTGACTTGGTCCATGGGGTCGCGAAGAGTCGGACTCGACTGTGCGACTGAACAACAAAAAGAACTTCTCAGAAGGAGCTTAGCCTCACCAGACGTTGGTCGTTTTCTTATAGCTGAGGCAGCTGGTTCCAATACGTAGCTATGGTAGAACGTGGTAATGTTTTCAGTTCTACAAGGATAGAGGTAACTGTTGCTTGACATGACATAAGATCACTAGGTTGACTGAAGAATCCAAGCTGCAGCATTGGAGGTCCAGCTTTGTGGTCCTGGGAGGCTATAGTTCTTGACTGACTGACTGAAATTAACCACTTCTCCCTGACCCCAAGCAACTTATAGTCATAGAAAAAGTACAATTTAAATAAAGTAAGTGAATAAACAAAAATAACCCGCTGTATCTTGGATCAGTCCTGCATCCATTTGGCTGGTTCATCCAAGGCCACAAAGTACAAGCCATAGGCCAAGGCTCTATTGCACTTCCTCTTCAGCTCTCAACAAACAGCTTGCATCTCTGGCCACACCCAAGCTTTATACCTGTGATCAGGAAGGGAAAATGTGGTTAAGTGCGCGGACTCTAATATGGGAAAACCGGGGTTGATTCCCCACTTCTCCACTTGCACCTGCTGATGTGACCTTGGGTCAGTCACAGGCTCTGGCACAGCTGTCCTTGAAAAAGAGCAGTCTGTGTCAGAGTTCTCTCAGCCCCACCCACCTCACAGGGTGTCTGTTGTGGGGAGGGGAAGGGAAAGGAGTTTGTAAGCCGCTCTGAGACTCCAAGTGAAGGGCGGGGTATGAATCCAATCTCTTCTTCTTCTCTTCTTCTTCTTCTGCTCAGATTTTTCAGCTGGCAGCAGTCCCCTCCCAATATTTCTTTTCCTCTTCCTTCATATGAGATTTGCCTTATAGCATGAACCAAACCAGCTCAGTTGCATAATTTTGAATCTGCATGTGGAGTATTTTGAACACATGCGGCTCTGCAGTTATGCAACTAACTTCTTCCAGGACCATTTCAGCTCAGGGAAAAGGTATGGTAGGGGGAGGTGGGAGCCCTGAGTCAAATCAGCTCCTGAAGGCTTTAAAAGTAACGTTCCCTGGAGCTACTGGAACCCATATCTAACTCTTTTTTTTTTTTTAAGTATTGTGTCGCTTGGCCATAACACTCACCCAGAGAATCTGTTACCAGGGATTCTGGAATGTGGCATAGCTGTCAAGACTAAACAGTTTTGATTTTGTTTTTGAGCAGGAAAAGAGAAGTATTTGCTATTATATTGCTAATGTAATTGGAATATAAAGAAATAAATGAGACATTAGAAAGGACTTGAAAGCTTCTCTTATCTAGCCACCAGCACAATTGTCTGCAGTGACTGAGTGAAAGAATGTTCCCAGCATTTAGGAGCTAGCACAAAATATCTAGCAGGACTAAAAATGTTTTAAATACCTAGATGTCAGACATCTGGGAGTTTTCCCAGGTTTGAATTAAGCTTTGTAAAAGCCTCCAGAAGGCTATTTCACAATGTTGTGGCTCCTAAAGAAATAGCCTGAGCTCAGGCACTGGCAGATTTTGCTGATCTGCATGTAGAATGGTCGTCATGAAAAGTGTAAAAGAATCTGCCTGTCTTGAGAAAACTAGTATGGGAGTGGGAAGGGTATAGCATAAGCAGACTGACAATTCTGGTCATGTAGCCCAGTTCCAAATCCAGGGGTCCAGACATTCTTGTAGCGGTCTTGTTAGTCCAGACTAGCCTCATCTTGTGAGAGCTCGAAAGCTAAGTAGAGTTGGCCTTGATCAGTACTTGGATGGGAGACCGGCAAGGAACACTGGAGCATCTCTTGCCCTGAAAACCATCTGCTCATCTCTTGCCCTGAAAACCCCATGTGGTAGAACTTCATAGGGTCACCATGAGTTGGTAGCAACTTGATAGCACATTTTACCTTTTAGAGATTCTTAGGAAGTTCTTGTTTGCTTCCATTGGTCACAGTGTGTCTTTCCCTATACACAAACAATATATATATAAGTGTTTTTAGGCCTTTCTCTACACCTATACTCTCTCTTTGTCTAGAAGAGTATTTTGAGGCAATCTAATCTCCTCCCTTCTATCACAAGACCATAGATTTGAAGTGGACAGATAAATACCAACTAAAGAGAACACCACTTGTCACAAAGTGAGTCTAAAAGCTGGGCTGGTTGCCAGGTGCTCAGGGACAGTTTTGTATTGAGGACTGCCTTTTGATTTATGCTAGTCTTTGTTTTCATCCTAATGAGTGCCAAGAAATAAAAATGGAAAATAAAAATGAAGTGAAATGTCCTTATAGGGACATCTGTTAAAAAAAAATAGCCCATATATATTCTCCTTGGTAGGAATATGTAAATATGGGATTACAGTGTTGTCTGAAATAAAGTGTTTCTGTACACCAGGATGAAATCTAAGTAGTTCTAATTTGGGAGGTTACCGGCATACTACAGCATTTTGAGGAGGGTTTCTGGCTACACTGATACAGGGAGGTGGTGGAGTTCCCTCTGTCAGTGGAAATTACCATTAGAATTTTTATTGTTACAGCACATAGCCAGCAATTATAAAAAACCATAAAAGTAACTTACAATAACCAAATGGTAAAACTACTTTAAAAACAAGAAGGTTACTAAGGAACAACATTAAACGGTCATTTTGATCACTAAAACCAGACTTAAGAATACGCTGCAATGGAATACATTTAAAGGAGTAAAATAGAATGACAAAAAAGGCAATAAGATTTAAAATCAAAAAGTCCTATCCCAAGTGACAACCAGAACACTGATGAGCTTTTACGACCAAGGAGCAAAATTTTGCAATGTCTGGATTTCAATGTCTAAAATATCCAGATGGTGAATCTATTTATGTAAAATTATACAAGCATTTTAAAATCTAAAACCAACAATACAATGTAAAAAGGACATAATTTAGTCTTAAAAAGATAAAAGAATGAGAATAAAAAAGTCAGTTATTTGGGAGGGAATCTAACCCAAGTGGCTACCTGAACACTGATGAGCTTTTACAACCAGAAAACAGAATTTTGCTATCTGGTGTATCGCTGTATGGTCAGGATTTAAAAGTAATTTCTCTATCTTATCCTGATCAGAGGAGCCAACCAAGAGAGGACCAATACATTTTGTGCGAGCTTCGTTATATAATGGGCATCTCAGGAAGACATGTTCCTGGGATTCTATCTCCCCAGACGCACACATGCATAGCCTCTCATTTCGGGGAGTTTTCTTGAATTTACCCTCGAGAACTGCAGAAGGTAAAGCAGAGCATCTAGCCAGCGTATACGCCCTCCTAAGTTTATTTGACTCCAGAATGGATAAGTAAGGGGCTTGAGCAACAATATATTTACTACTGTAAGGCGCTAAAAAGGCAGGGGTCGCCTGTACGTCCAGTTGGCGTTCAATATCTTCAATCCTCTGCCTGACCACTAGCTTAGCTTGAGCATCCCCCCTTTCCAAAAGCTCTTTGGGTGAAAACCCTAGTAGTGTAATTTTCCGAATAGTATGGGTCAGCCATTTAGATTGGTAATCGTCAGTCAGGATTAAGGGCACAAGGCCACATGGATTTAGGTTTATCTTTAACCAAAGAAAAATAGAGTGCAAGGTGATCTTGGCTTCAACTTTCATCATGCCAGTCTCTAGCCGTACCATTGCATTTGTAACACACCTTGGGACTTGGAGCACTGATCTCAAAAATTTCGATTGAACCAGCTCTAGTGGGGCATAGCAAGAAGATGTCGCTCCCAGTAGCGTCCCATAGAGCATCTGGGCTAATGTTTTAGCCTTAAAGAGTTTCAGTGCTGCTGGCACAAAATAGCCCCCTGTAGAACGGTAGAACTTGTGAATACCTTGGGCGGATTTATCACCCGTACATGCTGCTGCCTGACTTTGAGCGAACTTAGAGCCCGAGGCTTGGATAACCATACCAAGGTAACGAAAGTTGGTTACCTGTTCAAGATTCTGATCATTTATACTCCACTTTCTTAACTTAGGTCTCCTGCCAAAGGCCATCACCTTCGTCTTCTGATAGTTAATAATCAATTTCTGATCACTACAATAACTGGCAAATCTATTCAATGCCCTTCTCAGGCCAATTGAGGTTCTAGAAAGAATAACAGCGTCGTCAGCATATAAAAGTATAGGGATAGGACGCTGGGCCAATTTGGGTGGATGGAGATCTGTGCCATTAAGATATCCAGCAACATCATTAATGTAGAAGTTGAAGAGAGCTGGTGCCAACATACACCCCTGCCTAACTCCCTTGTGGGTAGAGATTTTATCTGTCAGGTGGCCCAACCCGGTACATCTAACCCTCAGGGAGGTGTGTTCATGTAAAGCACGGATGAGAGCTAGAAATTACCATTAGATACAACCCAGTATTTTAAATTTATTACAGTTCTGTGGGTACATTAGATAGAGGGACAGTGGCTTACTCAAGTCTGATTAGTTAATTTCATGACTAAACAGGGTCCTAACCCCAGTTTTCCCAAATTGTCCAAAATACAGTCAATTTTAAACCAGAATTTTTAAACAAGAATAATAGAATAATAGAATCACAGAGGCCATACAGGCCATCTAGTCCCAACCCCCTGCTCAATGCAGGATCAGCATAGACCAGTGATGGCGAACCTTTTAGAGATCAAGTGCCCAAACTGCGACCCAAAACCCACTTATTTATCGCAAAGTGCCAACACGGCAATTTAACCTGAATACTGAGGTTTTACTTTAGAAAAAACAACTCATACATTAACTTAAGATGATCCAAACAAAGTAAGGAAAACAATCCCAAATGCTTTCATTTACTTAAAATTATTTGGCAGAGAATTCGACACTTTAATGATGGTCTGGGCCTGGCTGGGGCGATGGCGCGCGTGCCCACAGAGAGGGCTCTAAGTGCCACCTCTGGCACCCGTGCCATAGGTTCACCACAACTGGCCTAGAGCATCTCTGACAAGTGTTTGTCCAGCCGCTGCTTATCTGGGGAGGGCGGGATAGAAATGTGAATAATAAATAAATAAATAAATAAGATTGCCAGTGAGGGGGAGCTCAACATCTCCCTAGGTAGCTGATCCCACTGTTGCACAACTCTTACTATAAAAAAGTTTTTCCTAATATCCAGAGAGTACCTTCCCACCCTTAATTGAACTCATTATTGCGAGTGCTATCCTCTGTTGCCAACAGGAACAGCTCCCTGCCCTCCTCTAAGTGACAGCCCTTCAAATACTTAAAGAGAGCAATCATGTCCCCCTTCAACCTCCTCTTCTCCAGACTGAACATTCCCAAGTCCCTCAGCCTTTCCTCACAGGGGTTGGTCTCCAGGCCCCCCAATCATCCTCATTGCTCTCCCCTGCACCCGTTCCATTCTGTCCACATTGTTTTTGAAGTAAGACCTCCAGAACTGCACACAATACACCAGGTGTGGCCTGCCCAATGCAGTGTACAGTGGGACAATGACATCTTGCAATTTGAGTGTTATTCCTCTGTTGACATACCCCAAGAACTTGTTCACACACATACACTGCTACCCAGAAATGTATCCCCCATCCAGTAGTATACGTGTTCCTCATTTTTGTTACCCAGTTGTAGAACTTGGCTCTTATCCTTGTTAAATTGTATCTTGTTCACATCTGCCCACTTTTCCAGTGTGTTCAGACCTTGTTGAATTCTATCTCTATCTTCTGGTGTGTTCGCTGCTCCCCTCAATTTGGTGTCATCTACAAAGGACAAAAGGGATGTTGTTGAAAAAGAGCAACTTCTTCCCAACAAAAGTGCTATTTTACTAGAAAACATATGGATTTCCTGCAATAAATGCTCAAAAGAGGGGGGGGGGGAAATCCAGAAATCTGGGGAAAGTCTCCAGGTTTAAAGATACCCTGAGCATACAAATTGATGTCTACGATAACAATAAACTGGCAGAATGTATCTAACAAAAATAGTGGGAAAATGGTATATACTTTTGAAGAGACTGTCAGTTCTAAATAGCAGTAGTTGGAGTGATGGAACGCCCTTAATTCCTGTTTAAGAGGAATGTTCTTCTTTTCAGATTTCCCATCCCTCTATGCCACTGACTCTTGAAAGGTCAGACCTCCAGGAAGTGTTTAATGGTTCTAGTTTGTCTCTCTTGGAGATTGTCAAACTCAAGGGCTGGCTGTTTTCATTCACATACATAGCGTTCAGGTTCCATACATGTAAAACTTACTGTATCTCTTCCAAATGTGAGGTACTAAGCATGTGTGAACATGTTTACATGGCATTGGGATGGGGCGGAGCCTTCGGCTCTCTTCTACTAACTGAGGAGTCCTGGTCTAAGGAAAAGGTTCCTTGCTCCATAGCAAAACTCTGTGGAAGGGAGTCATAGGACCCAACCCATTGTTAGCCTAGTGGTTTTTGTACTAGTGTTCAGGTTAGAGCTGTACATTCCAGCCTGAATGTGTGAAACAAATAGTATGCTTGCCAACCTCCAGGTGGTAGCGGGAGATCTCCTAGAATTATAGCTTCCAGGAGACAGAGATTAGTTCACCTGGAGAAAATGACTGCTTTGGAAGGTGGACTCTATGGCATTATATCCCATTGAAGTTCCTCCCCTCCCCAATACCCACCCTCCCCAAGCTCTACCCCCTAAATCTCCAGGTATTTCCCAATCTGGAGCTGGCAACCCTACTTACTTGACAGATACTTACTGATTCTCATTAGTATATGATCTGTGGTGCTTACTTTTGTCACTTTGTTATCCAGGTTTAGTGAGCATGTGGACTGACCCAAACCGCTTCATTCATGAAGAAATAAAGTTGGGATACATTTGTTTCAGCAGGTTGGATCCTGGTATGGAACTGGTTGAAAAAGACACTGCCAAAATATGTTAAATGGATACTGTTAAACTCCCTCCTGCTATATCATGGTGATAACTAATCACATTTACAGATAATTTTCAGCTCCCAAAAGTTCAGAACCACTTTATTTCTTGACAGTGGTCTATCAGCAGTAATATTAGAGAGAAAATATTCAAATCGTGGAAGCTAAGCAGAGAGAATATCTCTGGGATCTAAGGGAATTTTTATTGGCATAGAGCTGAATTTTCAAAACTTGTTGGCATAGAGCTGAAATATCAAGACTTGAAAAGTCTCTTGGTTATTATATTACATTTGATTTTGGGGATGGGATTTCATTGACCAAGACAAGGCTGTATCCAGATGGTAGTTTCCATAGTTTTGGTTGCACAATTAAGTGCTATACTGGAAATGAAGGAAGTTAGACTGCATGAAAAGTCTATTGTGGTTGTGTTGGATTTTGCATAATGACACTACCACTAGTTGTTCTGATTGTCACCTCTGTTGACTCCCACTATATAAGGAGCCTTGGGACGGGCTGTGGCTCCATGACAGGGAATCTGCTTTGCATGCAGATGTCCTGTGTTTATACCTTGGCATCTCCGGTTAAAAGGATCATGTAGTGGGTGATGTGAAAGACTTCTGCTTTATACTCTGGAGAGCCACTGCAAGTTGGAATAGGTGATAATGACCTTGGTAGACCAATGGACCTGTATAACATCTCCCCAGTCCTTCATATGGAGGAGCCTTAGCATCTGCAATAGGAACTTCCCTTGCTTTTGTTTTGTTGTATTTGGAACAAATGGAAGCATGAGTATCAATCCTCCCCAAAAGCTGGGAATCATGTTCAAAAGCACACCACCAGACTTCACCGAGAATGTTAGTCCTGATTTTATTATTCTTGTCTATGGTGTAGACTGAAAGAACATAGGCCCAGTATGGATAGTAAGAACTGAATGAACATTGGGTGTATTCAAAGAGATTCAGAAATGCCCTACCACGATTTTAACAGGCTTAGGTTAGTTAGTGTATTTTCTTTTCTCTCTCCCCCTCCCCCCAATTAAGGCTGAAATTGACAAGTTTTGTTTTGTTTTTGTTTCAAAATCTTCTACCCTGCCTTTACACTTAAAAGACTTTCAAGACACTTAGTGTTTGACTGCCTTGTAATATTAGTGTGCATCCCACATCCTCTACAGGATATATTGAATTTATCTTAAGAATTCTCTTTCACATTTACAGTGTTCGTATATGAGCAAAAAAATTAGGGAGACTCATGTTTTTGATGGTGCCACTTACAAAAGCATAATAATACTAGTAATAACTATTGCTGGTACTACATTCATTGTCTGCGTACCAGCTGTGTGCTGTATAGAAATAAATTCATAGTCTGGCCCTGCCCTCAGACTTAATGGGGGAAGAGGTTAACACAGATAAAGCCTGTAAGAACAAATATGATTAAATACATATTATACATGGTTGATCTAATGAGGAGGGAAAATCAGGTGGGCAGTACAGTTCCGTGCCGAAGAGAAACAAGGTGACGCTGGAGCTACTTTGCATTGTTAAGGCAGGCAAATCAAGCTAATATTGTTTTCCTTCTGTCAAAGTCCATGGGCAAACTATGTAAAATAAAAGTTCTTATGCAGCCACACAAACTTTAGGGGAAAGAAGATCCCCAGTAATACTGAAAATATGGTTCTTAAGCCGAGCCCTAGTTCCATAGTAACCTATCCCAACTGGAATAATCTTTCACATTTTATTTTCAATTTATTAAAGTAATGAGCAGCCAATTTTGTCTGATGGAGGCAGGAAAAACAATTTATTTTGGCATTAATCATGGAAAAGGGGATATATATATATATAGTCATAAATCATAATAAAAGAAATGGATGATGCTAATTGTTTCACCATGCCTGCCTCCACTCATATTGTTAGAATAGGCCAGATTGATTTAGCATGCCACCCCTTGTTTAGCAGTTGCATTTGCATAAGTGGCAGCTAGTGTCATTAAAGAGAAGGTCTTGCAGCGTAACATGGGGAAGAAGAAGTCAAAGGGGGAATATTTCATATTTACCAAATTTGTGGGATGTTCATTTATGGCTCACAACAATTCCTCTGTCATTTTCATAATAAGCAGTGTAATGGTTTAAAGAAAAAAAATCCATTGAGTTCTAATAAGGATGCTAAAGGTACTAATTAGGCACTTGACAGTGTTTTAATAATCTTTCATAATTTATGGGACAGAGAGAGATTCACGAAAACATTGATTGACTCCCTGGAGTTGTATGTTTCTGGTGAGTGATTCAATAGACCTGTTCTGCCTACTGTTGGAACAAATAAATCAAGTGTAAACTGTTGCGTTTGCAACTGAATTATGTAAATAAGGCTGCTTGTGTGATGAGAATGGATGGTTAAGCAATAGCTACCATATTGTTATAATAAACCAATGATTTTCAGAGGGAAGGAAAGTATAGTGGCTGGAAATAAATACATAGGCCTAGGTTGTTGTTAGCAGAAAGAAGTACTGTGAAAGGTAGTGAGACTAAGGAACTAAGAAGCGACTGCTATTGGGGTGTAGAAAACAAGGCAGTAGACAGATATACTGATTCGGAATAACTACCCAGATCTTTTTTCTTTTCTTTTTGTGTGTGCAGGTTTCTAGTTTCCATTTGTTTTTGATGTAAGCGTTTGGAATCTTTCACCTATTTTTCACCAATAAGATATTGCATATTGGCATTGGATTCATATTTTGGTGTGTGAAAGGAAGGGAATGGGTTTCTGAAGAAACATGAAATGTTTATATAATAGCCAAACATCTGTCTTGCAGAGACTATGGCTGTGGTCACACTGGCGGCTTGGTGCAATATAGTGTCGCCTCTAAATGAACCAGTTGAAAGTGTTGCAGGGCATATCTGCCAAATAGCACACCCTGCTGCAGGTTACTGGCGGAGACATCCCGAGGTAAAGCATCCACATTATTGCAGTGCCTCAACCACGGAGTGTGCTGCAGAACAAATTTAGCAGCAGAACAAATTTAGCAATCCAGTGGCAGAACAAATTTAGAATCCAGTGGCACCTTTATGGCCAACAAAGGTTTATTCAAGGTATGAGCTTTTGTGTGCCTTGCACACAAAAGCTCATACCTTGAATAAACCTTTGTTGGCCTTAAAGGTGCCACTGGATTCTAATGGGACTTTCAACAAGCTATGGAATGAGTACCACTGGATTTCCTGTGATGTTAAATCATCAGTGAATTATGACTAACTTCTCCATATGCATTAAATGTTTAAAAAGTAGTCAACAGAAACTGGACAGGAAACGGCTTGATAATAAAAGAATTCAAATAAGCCCCATCGTCTGCTTGTAAAATGTCCCAGGAAGGAAGAATGTATAAAGGATATTGCAAATACACAACCTTTTAATGCTTGCAAGGTGAAAGGGCATCATGGGCTTGTAGCTATTCTATTGTTTTTCTTTCTTGCTTACCGAAAGAAAATTTTTATAAGAGGTTATTGTCCTCTTCTTTTTATGGCAAATTGTTCCTCTCCAACAAATGCTGTACATCAGGATTTAAATTTGCAAAATTTTCATCATAAAAAAGCAACACAATTTTAGCCTTCCTCCCCCCTTTCCTCTCCTTTACCTACACCTTGCCTTACTGCATATTTCTTCCCAAGTACACTCTAATGTTAGCTCTCACCTCTGTGACTAGAAATTTTCTCACCCAATAAGGTGGAATGAATTAACCCATGATAGGTGGAAGGAATTCTATAGACCCCCATTGCACACCTGAGCCTGGAATATGCTAATTTTCTCTAGAGGGGAGAACTTGAAAACTTACAGCAAAGTAGGCAAAGCACTGCTCTACCTTGCATTACAAAATGTTGATGTGGAAAGAGAGGAGGAGCCAGGATGGGAAGCCTCAAACAGACAGAAGAACGATTCAAAGTAGATCAAAAAAGCAATAAGTCACCTCTTAACATTTTAGTGAGTCACTGTCCCAAAGACTTTCTGTTCTGATGGAGCAGTGGATCGAGGCAGAGAGACTCCTCCATCTTTTCTTCATGCACAAGCAGTCATCTGGAAGAGCTGTATAGTTGGCAGAGAAGGGACATGAACACATCTTTCTCCTTGGAAGATTTAGCACACTTCCGGCCACACTAGGTAAAATTAATTGGATGAATACAGACAGCTTGTAGTTGATGCCAGCACAAGAGGGAACACTTTTTGCATGATTTAGTAGCTAAATATTCTGTGCATTGTAAAGGGTGGGATCAACAGTGGAAGCATTTAACTGTGGTAAGGATAAACAAAAATGGTTGACTCCATGAATGTTTCTTTGTAATGTCTTGAGTGTAAGTATCTGTGAAATAGGGGTTACTCGGAGGACTGTCAAAATGGAGACCAGTTGGATTTGCTTCCCTAAAGTTCAGCCAAAGACTAGTGCCTGTTGGCTCCATGCTAAGCCCTAGCACAGCACTTCACAGGTTTTTTTTGGCTTGCTGTTTCTACCCTGAAATGCTGCATGACATCCCAGTCACTGATTCGTAGGTCCCTGCCACACGGCAGGGAATTAGGTGCTAGTACCGCGGCTAAAGTGAGCCGCGGCAAAGTTGGGACGGCGCGGCGGGATCTCACAGATCCCCCGAGCCGCGTCGCAACGCTCCCCGGCACGATCAGATGCCGGGGAGAACGCAGCGGTGGGAAGGGGAGCCTGGCGAACTGCGCATGCTCACACATGCGCAGTTCGGCCAGGAGCCGGGGATGCGCCGGCGCAAGGACGCGCCGGCAATCCCACGGCCAGCGTTGCTGCGGCCCTTCGGAAAGAACCACCTCGGGAGGTGGTTCTTTTTTGCCGTGGAGCAACGCTGGAAGGGACGGAAGCGGGACGGATCCGGCACGCTCCCCAGATGTTGAGGTGGGATCGTGCCGGTTTGCTCCGCCCCCGTTCCGTCCCGCTCCCGGCCCAAATGGGCTCGTATGAACGGGGCCATTGTTGAGCTACTGCCGCTTCAAAGTGTGTCTCTTCTGTCTTCATAAAAACACTCTGTCTCTGAACCAACTTACAATTTTATTGGAATAACATTTACAGAGCTGTCTGAGCCTAGGCCTTCTCTTCCTCTGCCCTAGGTCCAGCTGAAGAGAAACAGAAAGCGGGTGTTACTCTTGCCTAATTTCTGGCCACTGTTGCCAAAGGCGCTGCCTTTTACTCTTGGGTAGCCTCAATAGCAAAGGCACCCCACTTCTAACCTGACCCAGAGACCCACAAAACTCAGGCCAAGGAAGGCACTCTTAGTTCTGAAACACAGAGCTAGCCACAGCTCTGAGTAAGGGGTCTCCATTTTCAGGTGACAGGCAACCTCAGAGCAAGCCTCCAGTCTTTCCCCTCCACCCAGCAGAGATTATGCTTATGGAATAACAATGAGTTCTAGCAGGTAAAGTATCTACATTTCTAAAGTCTATTTAATTCTTTGTCTGAATATTTGTCTTTTCTACTCTGTCCCTCAAGATACCAGGATAAACCAATCAAGCATTCAAATTATTAACGATCCTTCCTGACGCTAATCAGGGATGTCTTCCACCTTTTGTTTACCCTGGCCAGGACCATTAGTGGTCAGATAATCCATTTAACTAGCCACCCAACACCTGGCTTCTGTTGTTAAATCCAGACCCTGCCTCTCTGGAAGCTCATTGGTCACATCTAGGCCTTGCCCATCCTGATGCCACACATGCCTGGGACTCATCATTGGTCCAGGAAATCTATTGTTCTCACCTGAGACCAGCCCCCAGGGCCGCCCATTGGTCTGCATTGTCTTCCATAGGGTATATCCCAGTGTAAACATGGCCTCAGACCGTGTGTTTTCTGCCATAATCCAAAATGGCAGTCCACCCCTGAACTCTCTGAGTTTAGGCCACAATCCATGGACCTCTGCGCATCTGGACCAGGTTGTATAACACCTCTATAAACTATCAATCACCTCTGCTTCCTTAGTTCTATATTGTGTGTGTGTGAGTATTTGAATATTGTTTGTATGTTTAGTAAAGAAATCATTATTTTAGCCACCCAGTTTCCATGTCTATTCCTGGGTTCTTGGGAATTCTAACTCTGGTATACACAGGTCAGATCCTATAAAGCCAATTGCATATTAATAATTATAATTCCCCATCTTTATTAAATAATAGAGCAATTTGGCTAACACCACTACAACATAATTATTTCCCCTCCATATTGCTATGACTGCTACTTGCCACTTTCTGTGTTCCTTGGAGGAGTATTCAAAATTGGAGGCAAACAGTAGTTTTTAGGCGACTGAAAAGATAGAGGCATCGTAGCCTGTGGTGTACATGCCTCTTTTTTTTTTTTTTTTGTCTCACAGACATTTTGCATCAAACATATTGGGCAGGACTTTTTTTTTTACAAAAACTTGCAAAATGTGCTTGCCACAGTCCACAGTGGCTTTTAGTGTGGACACCACAGGTAACAACACCTGTACCCTCTCATTTTTGTCAATATGTAAGTCCTATTAATTGTCTCCAGCTACAAAGATCTTCCATTTGTTAAAAGGTAATTAACTTTTTAAAAATAAGTGTTTCATAATGATCTAATTTAACTGGGGTCAAAAACATTTGCTCAGAGGCAAGTCTGAGGCCTGGGAAGCCTGGTATTCCTTTGGAGGAGGGCAGGGTTTGGTTGCTCAAGCAGAAACAGATTTAGCTTGTTTCTGGTCCAGAAATACAGTAATACAATGCGCTCAGTTAACCTGGCAGCAGCACCTATGGAAGGGCCCATGGATATTCCCAGCATGGCCTTCTGCTGACAAGAAGCTAGTGCTTCCAACAGGCCCATAGCCAGGAATTTTTTTTTGGGGGGCTGAGGGTGCTAATTAAATTAACATTTAATTGTGTGCAGGCAAAAGAGAGAGGTGAGGAGGGGAATAGATATCTCTTCTTCTCAGCGCCCCCCACTCTGCACCCTCCACCTGCTCCGGCTCTCTCGCTCTCAGCCTACTCTCTTGTCTCCTCCTCTCCTCTCCACGCCAGGCCAGGGTGGGCCATTCTACCCTGCCTGCCTCCTCCTGTCATCCTCCATCTCCGCATGCCATCCGAGGCAGGCAGGGCAGTGGGTGGTGAGCTCATCCTACCAAGCCCCACAAAGCCAGGTACTTCTCTGGGGTGGAGGAGGGAGGAAGTATGGCATGGTAGTGCTGGGCACCCCAGGCTCCCCCCCCCCAGCCAAATGATGGAAGGAAGGAAATTGTGCTTTGGGCCGGCATGGTGGCTTACCAAGGTATTTAAATAAGGGGAGATTGGGAGAGATTGGGGTAGGGGCATTGCAAATGCGATAGGGGCGCTGCCCCCAATGCCCCCCACTGGCAATGGCCCCGACTTCCAGCCATTCATCATGGTTCAGAGGCAATGACTGAACAACATAAATGGGAAGGAATCAAGAAAACAAGAAAAAAATTCAGCCATCAACCAACAGTTGCAACTGTCAACCAGTAGCTCCTCTGATCTTTCTAGTAGCAATATGCTCTGTTGAGTCTTCCTTTAAATGGAGCACTTGGTAAGAGTTTGGGCGATTTCGCACTAGAGCTGCCTCGCGGTGCAGCCGCCGTTTGCCCCAACACTATTTGTCAATTTCACACCCGAGGCTGCGGGGCTGCATTTTGACTCGTGGCTTTGCCCGATTTCCTCCGCAGTTTCGTGATCCTCAAAAACCAGGATCACGAAACTGCGGAGGAAATCGGGCGAAGCCACGAGTCAAAATGCAGCCCCGCAGCTTCGGGTGTGAAATTGACATGTTTGTGTCGGGGCAAACGGCGGCTGCGCCGCGAGGCAGCTCTAGTGCGAAATCGCCCTTTGGGTCTTTCCCTGATAGAAAAGTCGAGCTCTGTCATACTCAAGGATCTTTTAAAAGTGTTGGAGTAGAGGATTTGACTGAACAGTGCTTGAGAGCCAGTGTGGTGTCCTGGTTGGAGAACTGAACTATGACTTGGGGATACTTGTATTTTTGGGTGCCAGTCTTTTCTCCTGATAGGGGACCAGGGACCAGAGATGCATTCAGCCTGACCATCTGACAAGTCAGTGAGGTATGTCTGTTCATGCCTTAATTAGTCGCCAGCTTTGTTGTGGCATTTAACAGCACATGATCTGCAGAAATATTCAGGTCCGTGTTATGACAAACTTCAGCAGCTGTATATAAAGCGGCTGTGAATGGCAAGCCCATTTCCCCCCGCAGTCAGTTGGTCACTCTTGTTGTTAGTCTGGAATAATGATCCCTCCTCAATCCATACCTTCAGCTATTAACTCAGATTTGAATCCCCACTTTCTTGATAAACATTAATTGAAAAGTTGGGGAGGGGGGACAGGCTGCAGTCATACCACTTTGTTAAAGGTTGTTAAAGGATAACTTGTCCTCAAGTGATTTTTAGTATGTATCTTCATAATGAAAACATCTGGTTTCTCTTGGTACCTCTAAATATAATTTGGCTATCTGTTTGGGATTTCCCCCACACCCAAATAAGATGCTTGCATATTTCTGTCTGCTACTGAAGTCAGCTATTGGGAATAACTCAGCAGCCCTATATGGCCCTAAAATACAAACTTTACTCCTCTGGAGCTTCCATGTTCTTTTTGGATCCAGACTCGCAGTAGCTCCTTGTTAAAGGAAGCAAGAAGCAGCTACTTGAGAACAACCGTGGCTTTGCATTTTTCCATTCTGCCTTGAAACAGCTTGCTGAGCCTTTTTAGTTTTCTTTGTCTTGCTCTGCACTCTCTCTCTCTTAATAGTATGGTCAGTATGCCTTTTCCCTGCCTCTTTACTGTTAGCTTTCCCTTTCATTCAGCTATGACGCCCTCATCCTTGCTTGACCCCTGACATTAGCATGATAGGATGAAACATTCTAAATATTTGTCAAAAGTGAGGCAATAGAATTATTCTGGAGAGCTTTTGGGGCAGAGTGAATCTGAGCAGAGGGGGATCGTCCTACTAGTGGTATTTTAATGGGGTTTTAATGTATGTTATATTTATTGTTTAATTGTTTTAAATTTGTTTTATGTTGCTTTTGCCAACCTTGGGTTTAGAGCTGTTCAGGAATAAGATGGACAATTTAAAATAAATAAATAAGGGGGGACTGCTCTTGGTTCAGCTGGAACATTTGCTGGACTCAGTTCAGAAAGAGGGCACAGAGAGACATGAATATGGTTGCCAGCTTTGGGTTGGGAAATTCCTAGAGATTTGGGGGTGGAGCCTTGGGATTTCGGGAGTGGAAGAACACCAGCAGGGCATAATGCCATAGAGTTCACCCTCCAAAGCAGCCATTTCCCCCCCAGGAGAACTTCATTATCTGAAGATAAGTTGTAATTCTGGGAGATCTCCGGGCCCCACCTGGAGGTTGGTGACCGTAGCACATAAAGTGTTGGGGGGGGGGTAGAGGGAAGGAATGCACTGGTTAGTAGCTAAAGCGATTGTATTAATACCACTGGTTTTACTGCCCTTTACTAGCAGGCAATGAAAGCCCTAGCACAATCTGACAACATAGGGAGCAACGTCCAGAGGATCTTGCCAATAGGCCAGTGCGTTCCCTCTCTTCCTCTTCATTCACACTGAGAGTCATGTGCCTCTAATGACACCACCACATAGACAGATTTGTTTGGTTATGTGATACTAAGAATTCCTCATGTGACATATGATCCCTGATTGGCTTGGCTTACATAGTCAGTAGGAATAATTTTGCACCAAAATTTGTCTCATTCCCTCACTTGGTACAGCATGAATTTGGATATTCACTGTGTTGTTATAGCACTGAGCCAGCAAGCCGCACAAGAATGCTTTATTTGAAATGCTGAGTTTTTAAAGGCTATGTCAGATAGGAGTGACGATGGATCCCATTGTGTTTGAAAATGGCAACACATTGTTATAAAAAGGGACATCTACACATAATGAAATTCAGACTAGATTAAATTCCAGTGACCCTGACAAGAGTGGAGTCCAAAACTCACATAACATTTTGAGCAACTTGAACAAAGCTGTCTTAATAATGCATCCCATCTCTTGATTTTAATGAGATTCTGTGTTCATTAGGACAAATATCTGCATCTGCCTTCAAGCCTAGCCCATCACAGGCCTCTACACATCACTTGGTGCCTAGCAACGTGAACAGAGTCCAGCATTTCTGTCCTGCTTGCATGTCAGATGGTTGTTTTAAAGCTTCTTTTCACTAGTGTTTTAAGCAAAAAACATCTGGAGACATGCATGTCATTGTACAAACCAATGACTGATTTTTACAGAGAACAGGATGCGTCTGTCCTGGCAGGAAGCTCTTAACCACTATTTGTTGTTAAAATAAGATTTCAAACCAATGAATCTCAGGAACCTTTACTATGTGCCTGTTGTAATTTCTGTTCTATAACTCGCTTATAAAAACTAACAGGTTTTTCAAGGTTAAAAATGGAATCATGACCAAAAAATAACAGCCTTTTACCCTCTAGAAGGAACTGAATGTGGTCTAAATGTTTATATAAATAAGATAGGAAGCTTCCAAAATGTGGCTTAAAATGTCTACTCTGCTAGGGCAATACTGCTCTGTTTTTAACTCTTAATACTTGATGGTATTAGAGAGAAAAATGCTACTCTCATGGTGGACTGTTAGTTATGATAAACCCATGTAAACAGAACATTTTCACACAAATTATTTCTTCTGTTTGTGATGTCAGATGTTTGATTCTGTATTTGCAGCAAATATTCTCCAGGCAAGTCAATATGAAATTGATCCATTTGGGAAAACTGAAAACTGGATGTCTGTACCTATTTCAGAGCATCTTTATGGCAATTATATCTAAGGGACACACACTGGGAAAACAATAATATCCTCCATGGCCCTGTAGGTTCAAAAAGTAGTTATTTTTTGTTGTTGTCTTACATTGTATTAATATATTTTTTAAACCTGTCATTTTGTACTCAGGGCACAATTTATGATGCTGTGTTTAAAAATGCATACCATGACATTGTGGTGCAGCAAAAGCCAGGTAGTATTAGCATACTTTTTGGATGGAGGAAAGAGAGATGGAATCTGGAAGGGAAAAGAAACAGGGTGGATATCTCCACTCCCCAAAAGCTGATGGGAATATGAGGATCAGAGGCAGGGTATGTTTCTTCTTTCCTTTCGTCTTCCTACCTGAACACTTCTTGAGTTTCCTGTTCACTGATCCTGGTCTTCAACAGATCAAAGAAAAGACATATTTACCTGGAGGGTGTGTGTGAAAAAGAGAATATGATGCTATCTAGAGTATTTGGCTCTCTTATTTCCATGTGTCATAGTGGCTCTGAAAGGACTTAAAAATCTGTGAATTCTTCCTGCAGAGAGAATACATTTAACATATCCTTTCTCTCTGTCAGTACATTTTATACACAGCTCAAAGCTGGAGCTGAATTGACCATTAGGTACATGCAGACTCATTTATTTATGTATTTGTCCATCTCTTTGTGCTCACAGGAACCAGTCATGTGTGTTCATTTCTATGAACGAACCAACAGTGATGTCTACCAAGTGCTCTTGAAGCTTATCCCATTTCAAATAATGAATATTGAAAGTAAATGATAATGCCAAGAACACCTGCAATATTGGTGCAGATGTCTGTGATTTTACTGGAACTGCTGTGGGGTGGGGGCTCTCATGTAAGTTTCAATTTAGTTTCAACTTGTTTTATTGCATTAGTTCAAAGCCATAGCAAAACAAACAAAATGAAACAAAAGACAATCCCAATATCATGTGAAATCCATAAGATATTAGATTAAATACATGATAAGCATTTAAAACATCACCTTGATAGCTAAAAGAAGCAGAATTAATGACTTAGTATTCCTGAACTGAGGCTGTCATACATTATGAGAAGTCACTGGAAAAGACAATAATGCTAGGAAAAGTTAAAGGCAGCAGGAAATGAGGAAGACCCAACATGAGATGGATTGATTCAATCAAGGAAGCCATGGCCCTCAGTTTGCAAAATCTGGGCAAGGCTGTTAATGATAGGATATTTTGGAGGTCATTAATTCATACGGTTGCCTTGATGCAACTTGACGGCTAGTGAACTATTCATCAACCAAACTTGCATCAGAGGATTTTGACTGTATCAAGGCCATAAACGTTATCAGTTGTAGTGTTCAACCCACTTATCTCTATCTGCAAGTAGTATCACCAGTTTGTTCCAGTCTGACTAGAGATGTAAAATTTCCGAATTTTTTTGTTTTTTTCCCGGGCCTTCACATCTCTAAGTCTGACTTCCCTGAACATTGTTATAAAATATTCCCAAGATACATTTCACAATCTACTGTGAACCTTGGGTACCAAAGAATCTCATTAGCCAGATCCATGTAATTTTAGTCCTGTGGTTTCCTTTCCTATAAGACAAAGACTTCCCAGTTCTGTGGTGTACGTGAATTGATGGAACTAACCAACATTATATGCCAAAGATGCCAGAGAGCCTTATTGCCCTAGAAGCAAGACAAAGGCTTATATGGATGGTAGGAATACTTCTGTTCTTTCCCCCCTGGGATTTTGCCTTTTTGCTAGAAGGTGAAAAAAAGAGTAGAAGGGAAGAGTGAATGAAAGCAAATGCTCAAAATTTCCAGGACAGAGAAAAGGGCTATCCTGGAAGTGGAAATGTCACAGTGAAAAGATTCTTTAGTGTTAACTTCTGGTGCTGAGATTTATCCTGTTATCCATATTTTGCATATCTGACCTCAAAACGCTTTGGGGGCATATTCAAACATGCAATTGAAAACATTTCACTAATGCATACCCAGAAACCACTTTTTTTTGCCCAGAGAGTGATATTGCATGATGATAATAACATTGTAATGCAATTTCCGTAAAAGCATAATGAAATCTGATATCACTGTATTGTGCAGGAATAGCCATGGGTTTAAACATTCTGTTTTTATTTTGTTTTTGCACACTTTTTTTTAGTATTTTGTGGCCCAGTTGTACTAAACATCCCCCCCCCCACATGGGGTTCATTCTAGAGATACAAGCTTGGCTATTGGCCTGAAATCTCATATTGTCTCTGTTCCTATCCTAGCCAGTGGCTTACCCCTCTTCTTTTGACATTGGAGGATTACACATTTTTCAGTTAAATTTGCACCTTTGCTAATTTCACTATTGTTTTTTTTTTTACGAGATGGATATCATTACTGTTCAAGGCGTTTTGTGCGGGTAAAACATAAAACCTGGTATTTCACAATCCCAGATGCTATCTACATCATGATTCTATGTTAAGATCTATCCCTATTTCTCTGTTTAGAATATTTATATGATTATATATAGTTGCTATTATGGGAATTCGTAGCTTAATAAGAAAAAAAACACCCTAAACCTATAATTTCAGGAGGAAGTGTATATGTATGGGAAATATATCCAGATTTGTTCTGAGGCAATGAGCATCAGATCCAAGTTGTAGGGAACAGGCAAAAGTAAGCTGTTGCAGGGGTCACAAACCAGAGGCACCTTGACATTTATTCATTCATTCATTCATTCATTCAGATTTATACCCCACCTTCCCAGTCAGGGCCGGCTCAGGATGGCTTACATAAATCAGTAGAAAACATTTAAAATAATATAATAAATCATTTAAAACAATTCCATAATACAATAATAAGTGGTAACTAACAAGCAAGTGTGACCTAGAAACTTTATTGTGTTGGAATATCTCATGACCAGCTCTGGTCCGCTGTTGTTTGCAAGGCTTCCTAACTGTGCTGAGTATGCTGAGTGTTATAGGAACCAGTCACAAATTTGTAATTCCCTCTTTCGGTATATAAACTGAAATCCTTCTTGATATCCTTAGATCAGGACCTATTATAGATTCTTGACCCAATGATGAGAGATAAAACAGTGTAGATAAACATATGGAACAGAGGTCCATCAGTGGCTATTAGCCACATGGTATAGATAGGAACTCTGGGGCAAGTGATGCTCTGTATTCTTGGTGCTTGGGGGGGAGCAACAGTGGGAGGGCTCCTAGTGTCCTGGCCCCACTACTGGACCTCCTGATGGCACCTGGTATTTTTGCCACTGTGCGAGAGAGTGTTGGACTGGATGGGCCATTGGCCTGATCCAACATTGGCTTCTCTTATGTTCTTATGTTCTTAAAAGGGGAGTGTGAAGCAATATGGCAAGTATGTATCAGTGTGCTTGGCTGCTGTAAGGGGGAACTGGGGGGTGCAAAATTCTGGGGGTCACACTGAGGGCCTATAGAACTGGGCAAGTGATATGATTTGCTTCCATATAATGATTGATTTGAGTCTGAGTGCTGCGATGGTGGTCCCAAAGAAATCTTTTTTTGGGGGGGGGGAGACTGTGGAGACTCTCAGAATCCTTTGTCAGTTCCAGATGGCCCAGAAATTCTTCCCTGTCTGTCCACTCTGAGGCAGCAGAATGGTTTCAAGAAGGCAATATTCTTTGACATTGCTTTCCAGCTAACTCTACCACTGAGTGCTGCGACTGGTTCCTACAAAATGGTTTGAATGTGTGTTACCTTAGCAATATTGTATTGCCAGAGTAAGCAAGACATGAAGTTTATTGTCTGTATATTGGGGGGCTCTCACCGGATGCAGAATCTAGAATCAGTGTTCTCCCTGATATTAAGTATAGGCCCAGTGAGAAACAGCAATGAGCCATAAATACCTATATCTGTGTCTTTACCTGGATAGTAGATAGCTTGGCCTTGCTTCTCTATGTCTCCTGTTGCAGCATTTGACTACAGCCTGCTCTCCTATGTACCAGTTCCCTGCCCTTTCTTGGCTTGGTACTTGTCTTTTGTCCCTCAACAGTGTAGATCTTGTGCTTGACTGCCATGAAATGATGATGCTGTTAGTCTTTATGGTGCCAATACAATTCTGTTGTATGATGATGGTTGACCTTCTGCCAAACTGCTCTGGAACTCATTGGAAACAATCCTATGTAAAACTTCTTCTGTTGCCCACTGCTTGATGGCCAGATGCTCATGCTCCACTTCCCTGTCAGGTAGACAGTCCTACCTTCCTAGTTCTACCCGCAAGTTATTACCCGCAAATGCCTCCTGGAACTTCTGATGCAACTTGAACTGGTTGCCTTATTTAACTCTCTGGGTTGTTGATCCATACTAGTGATTCTTTGGCTTCAGATGGCTCTCTATGGACTTTGTTTGTCCATGGTGAGGACTGATGTTTCTGGCAATTCATTACTGACTATCCCCCGAAATATTTCATGGTGTCTCTCTGTTCAGTACTGCCAAAAAGAAAAGAACATTGGCATGAGTGTATATATTGCATATTCACAGGGCACGACAGTTGGCCTTTCTACTTTCTTATAATAATGATGAAGCTCCATAAATGTGGGTTGCCATGGGAGACATAGCATTAACTTTTGAAATTATAATCTTTTTGATGGATTGGTGATGAACACTAATTAAGTAGCACTGGCAATTGAAGGGACACACGGCAAGCAGAGTCTGGCAAATCCGGCAGATCTCTTGTGCTTGCTGGTTTTTGTATAACTACTTTTATTTCAGCAGATGCACAGCAGACCAAAAGAGCAAGTCACTGGGGAGGAAAGATCTGAGAAATGCGTCACTGCTAAAGGATTGGATGGAGTTGTGAAGATTTTCCAGTTTCATGTTATTTTGTATCTGTTGTGTTTCTAGAGGTGGAGAAAGGGAGCCTTTTCTGTGTGATGAGGCTGTTACCTTTTGAGCAGTGAATCTACGGAGGTGACTGGATTCAGCAAGATGAAACTCTTAATGAATGAGAGGTGACGATCCTGTTATGTAGAGACCTTTTGCTTGGGTGGGAAATAATTGCTCAGTATGCATATGCATATTTCAGAAGATGGAGCAGTGCTCTGAGATTTTGGCTTCTGAAAATATGTACTGCAAACAAGTAAAAGATTTCAGGAGCTCTGCTGCCACTGCCTCAAAGTCACCTGTGTGTTGAATGCAAATATTTGAGGAGAAAGGGGAAAAAAAGAGAGAGAAAGGGTTATAGTAGCATGCTTTGTAGGTCCAATCCTCAACATCTATACTTCTTTTCAAAATGTACTCAGCTAGCAGAGTCAGGATAAATGTCTACATAAACCCTAGGGTCCACCTACACATTGCAAGTCCTCATGTTTGTTGCAGAACAACACAAGGATTTTGTATCACATGTGTGATAGGAGTTTTGTGCCTCCCAGATACTTGCCAAAACTTTTGTTTTTGATCACAGTATTCAGAGAGAAGCAGGCATAGCCCCCCCCATGCTGTTTTTGCACCCTCAAACTGTCCCACGGAGCGGCTATTGACTCTGATGTGAAACTTGCACATAGCCACATACATAATGTAATTTTTGCAGTGTTTGAGAATGCACAAAAAGTGTCTGGGGTGGGGGGGATGGGGAGGCTTTGTATCTCACACAGCATGTAAGATACAAAGTCCTAATGTTATTCCCCAAGAAACCAAGGACTTAGTAATGTGTAGATGTAACCTTAGGAAATCCCTGCAAGTCAGACTAGAGAACAGTGGGCTAGGTGGACCAATAGTCTGTGATGTTTTCATACAGTATTAACAGGTTGCTGGAATAAAAATCTAAAAACAGATCATTTGTGCATTAAATCATTGTTGGGCTTGTTCTGTGTTCTCAGCAGAAGCACTGCAAAGGATCAGAAACAAGCAATGATGGTAAAAATCAGGTGGGAAGTTCCATAAGGACTATATAATGTTGTTTCTGAGATGCAATAGACAGAGTGCTTTTGGGGGCACATGTGCAAGCATGAAAGCCTTCCACACCATAACCCACTCCACTCTCTCACTGGAGCTTGTATAGACCACCCAACTACTGAAAACTGATCACCCATCTAAGTAAATATTGCAGTCACCTTCCCGAGGTTCTGACAACCCTGTGCAGAACATGTAACCTAAGCTAATAAATATATCGAGTATCTAGGGCTGTGAAGTGGGGGCAGGGGGCGGGTAAACCCCTGCTTTGGAGGCCTGATTTCCGCTGCCGCGGAATCAAGCCCCGGGGGAACCCCGCCCCCCGAAGCACGGCGTGGCTGTGTCACAGGAAGTGACGCAACCACGTAGATCACGTTAGGGGCGTGGCCCCAATCATCGGAGGGAAAACTCTATGGTTTTCCCTCCAACGATTGGGGCCATGCCCCCAACATGCTCTACGTCGTGCGTCACTTCCTGTGTCGTTCTGGCGGCATGCGCGTGCGTCCCTCTGCAGCTCCCGGCCCCCGGCAACGCCCCCCCGCCGGTGAGTCCAATCGACTTGGCAACTCTATGAGTATCCCATTCTAGTCCATGCTGACTTCCCATTTAAAGCTTTCCCTCCTCAGAGCGCTCCCAAAATTATCTCCAGGCCCCCAGCAAAGAGTCTTTGGCATGCCTTAATGGCTGTCCATACAGATCCAAGCTGGAATGCCCCCCAAATATTTATTCTGCTACGTTCTGCTGTTGGATCTAGAGGGCGTGGATTCAAATGTCAGTGCTGGATGATGTGATAGCAGTTCAGTAGATGCCTTCAGGCAGTAACCCTGTAACCAAACATGGATCCTCATACATCCTGGATCTTCATAGTTCAGCATAGATGCTTTGTATCCTCCAGCATGTCACAAATGAAACTGGAGAAACACTTGTAACATACCAGATAAGTGCCACCCAAGGGCTCCCTGCACAGCCATTACGCATTGCTGAAGTCAGTTACAAATTTATCTATCTATCTATCTATCTATCTATCTATCTATCTATCTATCTATCCATCCATCCATCCATCCATCCATCCTTGGATTTATATCCCACCCTACCCCGAAGGCTCAAGGGCGGCTGACAAGGGCAAATTGCTCAAGGCAATTTGCTCAAGTACATCCCTGCCCCCAGTGGAGCTCCTGGCAGCTTTAGGAGGGGGCATAATGTAGATTGTGGAAAAGGCCCTGAAGGAAAGGATTAAACATCCTTACCCCTTCCATGGTTATGTGGGGCCGCTAATCAACTAAAAGTCAAAAAAGACATGAGAGCCTCTTCGCAGATCTCCCACATCACATCCAGCCTGACCCTTAACCCCATTAATAATTAATATTTCTGGACAGCCAGAAGGATCTAAAAATATAGCCGAAGCATGGATGCGTCTGGCTAATGAAAAGGAAGAGTCATTTGAATTCCACTGCACGGAAGATCATCCACAGTAAAGGATGCTGATGCTTAGTGTTCAATGAAATGGCATCGTGGCAGAGCTGGTAGCTGCAGTCGCAAATCAGCTTTGCCTCATGAGACTCATAAGGCGTTTATGTATTCAGCCTGAAAAGTCCGACATGAAAACGTTGCAATCTGGCTTCCTGCGCATGTAAAATCTGTTCTAAATTGCATCCACCTGTGAGAGAAAGATGAAGGATATACAGTGGCTGAAAAGACTCACAATTTGTTCTAATTGGCTGTGCTGTTCTAGAGGCATGTTCAGCCTTGATCTTCCTCCTCCCCAGGCTCTAATTTCACTAGGCAAGACCAGTTCATGGCATGCAAAAGAAAAGGTCCAAATGAGAAGTTGGATTTCTTTGATGATAATCAATATTCTCGCTTTACTTTTGGTGATAATTACCATCACTGTACATGTGTTATTACTGAGAAACGTAAAAAATAAAGCCAGGTTCCTGCCCCAAGAGGGTTGCAATCTGAATTTTGGTCAATGAAGGCAGGAAATAGGTGGGGGAGTTCTCTGCTTTCTTTGTATCATCCAAACTTAATTTTTGTTGTTGTTATGATCTTGCCTTCTTTCCTCCCTCCATGCAGGATTTTCCCTTCTGTCCTCTTACTTGATGAGCAGCCCCTTTATTTTCTTCTTATTTGTTTTTCTATGGCTGTCCCACCCAGTCGCCATCCATCCATCCATCCTTTATCAATCATCTCTCTCTGTCTCTCTCTCTGTCTCTCTCTCTATGCTGGCCCAGCCCAAAGAACTGAGGGAGGAGACGAAATCACCTTCTTATATTATGCTTTTGAAATTGCACACGAGAGGCTTTTGAAAATTCAAAATAAACAAAATGTTTGATTTAACTTGTAGGAGAAAAGTTCAGATGGAATCAGGTATAGGAGATATGAGGTGAACAGATAATAAAACTAAGGTAACTTTATATTCACACAAACACCGAATAATTTGTTGACAATAAGTGTTTCTGCTGTCCAAAAATGTTTTTAAAACTTTGAGGAGAGAGGCTTTCTTTTTGGTTTCTCCTTAATTAATCCTTCTTTATACACAAACCAGGGATCCCTCCTCTTTTCTGGAAGCTATTTCCTTTTTTTGGCTTGAATGAGGATCCTCCTTGATCCACTCACTCTCCTTTCCAGTCCACAGCCAGTGTTTAACTGTCTCTTCTTCAACCGGCAGTTCCCAACTGTCATTCCTTAACTGACTCGCTCAACAGAATTCCATTTGAACAGCCTGTCATTGAAAGGTTCTCAGACTCTGCTAGGCAGTAACCCTCGACACAGTTGATCTTTTTACTGGTACCAAATTTCTGTCAAGAAGTTTTTAAGCAGCAAAGAGAAACAGTATTAATAATCATAGATTATTTGGAGCATGTTTACCGGTATTGTGCCAAATTTTCTTAGTGATTTTCTGTGCAAAAGATGCCATTTGGGAAGTTTAAGAAAAAGCTGATGCCTTTCATGCTCCCCCCCCCCCCCAATTCCTGTTCACGGGCTTTATTCTGCTTTAGTACATTTTCAGTTAATTAAGGATCCCTTATTGAACATCGTGACGTTGTGGTATCACTAGCTTAATCAGTGAGATTGGGCTCGTTACATCACTGAAAATAAACAAAATCCTTACATTGTTGTCACTCTGAAGGGGGGAAGAGAAAAGGGAACACTTCCCTGTTGCTGAGGCAACCTAATCAGCACTCCGTCTTCCTTTGCTGAACTAGTGATTTCATTGCCTGTGTTGCATGGCAAGACATGGCACCAAGTTGCTCTAAGCATCTAACATGAGACTAGTTGCTACAAAATCTGGGTGGGAATGTGCTTTCACATATGCCTCCTGAATTCACCACCCACTGAAATAATGCAAAATCAGATGCTTGGGTACTCATCCAAATTTGGCTGTTGATACACTGCATTACTGTCAGTGGGTTGTGCTTTTGTGTTCAGTGTATTGAAGTTGAAGGAGTCCTGGGGGGAAATTAATTGGTACCACAGGGAAAGCATTTCCTCTGATCCTAATGTATAGTACTCCCAAGCATTCTTTAAATTGCAAAGAAACAGAGGGGTTTTTTTATAGTACTCTGCATGAGGAGGGTGAAATTAGGGTCAGGGGGTGAGTGACCAACCCAGATTTTCCCTCCCCTCTCTCATTTGCAGCAAGACAAAAGAGAAGTAAAAATACCCTACCTACACGCACACACACACTGTATCTCTCAGGTTTGGGGTTAGGTGAGCAGTGCTCAGGGGCAGTTAACATCTGAAATTCACGGCCAAGTGAGGCTAATGATTTCCCTTTAAATCTAAGCTGCCTTGCACCATTGCACTATGGGATGGGTTTCCCGAATGCTTATCATGCTCCCTGATTATCATGCTTTGCGTGCTTCCATTTTGTCACATAATGAAATGGTGCAGTCAGATTACCCACACCCAGAGCAGGGATCATGCAGAGACACAGAAGCAGGAATCCTCTTCTACGTGTAGGTGTTTTATGCTCACAAGATAGTTTCAGAGGGTAGCCATGCTGTGCTGCAGTAGAACAGTTGGATTTGAGTTCAGTAGCACCTTAGAGAAGAATAAGAGTTTTGGGGTATGAACATTCGAGTCAGAGCTCCCTTTGTCAGACACAGTAGACAGGAAGAGTTATCTACAAGTTTAGTAATTTATTTATTATTTAATATAGAGAGTCAGAGCTCCCTTTGTCAGACACAGTAGACAAGAAGAGTTATCTACAAGTTTCGTAATTTATTTATTATTCCCAGCAAACAGTTTGGGAACAAGAGCAAACTGACTGTGAATAGTAGGGTGGGGGAGTACATATGTATTTGTACTTCTGTCCCCTGTAGTCTGGAGATCAGCTGGAAAAAGGCCCCACCTGGAGGTTGGCAACACTAGATGGGTGAGGTGAAAAAGGGAGCAGGTTTTAGTTCCCCTCACCCATGAGGTACATTTCTGTTTTTGTTAAGTTCTTCTTTAGGTGTTAATATGTATGTAATTAAATAAATAGCCCTTTTCAGACATCATATTTGCATTACCAGGAGCCTGACAAATACACAATACTAGGAATGGGCACTATGCACAATCGTCCTTATCCATGCAATGGCTACCTTATCTGATATGAGAAACTAATGCGTTTTGCAGGTATATATATCCTGTTTACATGCTACAGGAATCGTAATTTTAGGGTTTTGGTTCGTGTATCTGAGGGATACTTGAGCATCTGTCAGTTCTTACATCCTGTTCGCTACTGGTGATCAAAAAGCCAATTAATTGATTGGCTGGTCACGACCAGTTCGTTTGTGTTCATAGGAACAGGTTATTTGTAGTGACTAGGTTCCATTTCATCTGGGAGTTGGCTTCTGATCTCCTCTGGGGAAATTTTGCCATATATCCAGCAAACATTTTTTGGTATATTTTTGGGGGTGGAGCTGTCTTTAAGCTGATCAGCTGGAAGTCGGGAACTTTTGATTTCTCATTCTGGCGACTTCGATCAGAACCCCAGTTGGGGTTTGATTCGGAGCCCAGCTGATTATTTTTTCTTCTCCCACTCCAAGCTGTGAGTTTGGGCTCTTTGTCCTCTCCCTTTTGCAACAGGGACCTCATACATACTGCACATGAACGCAGTGCACCCAGCTTGGGGGGAGGGGGAGGAGAAAGAAGCTCTTTCTCTTCTCAGTTTTGCAATGCAGAGATCAAAAGCTCTGCATCTGTCTATGCCAAGGTTGGGGTGGTGGAAAGAAAAACAAGCTCTTTCTGCTCTCCATTTTGCAACTTAATGTGTAGCTATTTTGCTGAGGCTGACTCCTAGCTAATACCTGACTCCTAGCTGATACCCCAGTCAGCTGTGGTTTGGCTTCTGACCAACAGGCAACAGCAGAGCAGTTCACCTGCTGTTCAAGTTGTTTAATGTACTCCAAACATAACCCTGATCAGCTCACAGTGTGATTTTGTCAAACAATGTAAATTTGGTTGCCAAACTTGTTCATGCAGAAATTCATAGCTTTCCTAGTGTAGAATGAAGCTAAAAATCTGTGCAGGAATACATTGCAACTATGTGTGCGTGGTGGCATCTCAGTGCATGTGGAATGTAAGATCTAACAAGGGCCCTTATCCCCCCCCCCCCCCCCCCCCCCCCCCCCCCGTAACATCTAGTTTGGTAGTAACATGGTTAACAGATGGTATTTTCATTTTTAACAGCTCAAGCCACAGAAAAAGTAGCAATATTATCAGATACCTATGCTTGAAATACTAAAGCTTTGTCTTCCTGTTGAGGTTTTGGCATCCTGTGAGAGGAGAGGCATTATTTCAGTTTTCCTCCCTCCACATTGCAGAGAAATCTCTTCTTAGGATGCAGGTTTCAATTGGCACTCCCTTCCTATGGTACTAACTTTAATTGCTGGTTTGTAATGCTCTACTTGTCTTGCAGAGATCAGTTTCACTCTGGAAACTTGTTCTTTGCACCCACAGCTCTTTTTGTGTAATGTGTTTTTAAAATTAAGCATTCCTTAGTGGAAACCGTTCTTGTCTTTATGTGAAATTTATAAACCCATTGCTGATTTTACACCTAAACATTTCTTTATACAGGAAAATAACAGGAGAAATGCTTCCTTTGCAATTGATAGTACACAGTATCCCAGCTTGTAGCTTTTAATAGTTTGTATCAGCCACAGGCAGTGTGGGATTTAATATGCTGGCTGCAGGACTGTGTTTTGGAGATATGTGGAAGGTCCAGTAAACTCTTGTTACACAGCAAAGAAATGCAGTCAGGCAGTCACAGCACAAAGTGGCACAAGCAGAGAGATTTTACTTTGAAGGCATAATAATTTCAGCATAATATGCCTTTTGTTAAATATGTAAGCTTGAACTGGGATCTAATATGATCCAATTAGTAGATCTGGATCAAATTCCTGTACTCAGTCAAGGGCAGTCACTGGGATGCTTCAGTAACCTGTCAGCAGAAGGTGCTGATAATCATGGCACTTCCCCAATTCAGAGCCAGTTTGGTGTAGTGGTTAGGAGTGTGGACTCTAACCTGGGAGAACCAGGTTTGATTCCCCACTCCTTCACATGCAGCTGCTGGGTGACCTTGGGCAAGCCACAGTTCTCTCAGAGCTGCTTCTCTGAAGAGCAGTCCTTGAAAGAGCTCTCTCAGCCCCACCTACCTCACAGGGT
The DNA here is from genome assembly GCF_001447785.1 of Gekko japonicus. NCBI lineage: Eukaryota > Metazoa > Chordata > Lepidosauria > Squamata > Gekkonidae > Gekko > Gekko japonicus. The sequence goes on from NW_015173673.1 coordinate 2,050,919, forward strand.
GTCTGTTGTGGGGAGAGGAAAGGAAGGAGATTGTAAGCCACTCTGATACTCCGAGTGAAGGGCGGGGTATAAATCCAATCTCCTCCTCCTCTTCTTCTTCCTCCCCCTCCCACAATTTCTGACCCTATACAGAACCTGTATAGAATAATAGCCATGTAAGTTGTTAGGCTGCAGTGATGAAGATGGGAAACAAGGTGAAATTGCTCTTCCTGTCCCTTCTTTTGATGGAGCTGTCTCTTCTGTTAGTGGAGCTCTACTGGTAGAAGAGGGAATAATTTTGCAGCCTTCCCCCACCTTACCACAGCCCACACAGGTCCCAAAAGCCCAGAAATCAACCCTAGCATTGGCAGGGACTACTGCAGGGAAGGAAACAGAGGAAATTGTTTGTGATCCTTCTGTAATCTGACTGCTGGGCCCAGCCCACTATTTTCTAGCCTCAAGACATGTCTATATGCCTATGTCTTTGTCAGTGAAGGAACTTTGGGTAGGTCTGTTTCAAGCTACCATGGGCCCTGGACAACACTCAGACCCAAACCAAACATCTTACAAAAGCAAATTAGTATTACTTCTCCAGCTCCATGGGCCACAAAGAGACCCCAGAATTTTGCCCCCTAGACCCCTACCCCTTTAGCAACCGTGATGCTGGGTTTGTAGCTTTACGAGGATAATTAATAGGCAAGCATTACCATAGTTCAGATGCAACATCAGGTTGTTGGCTATTTGAACTGTGATCAGTTGTGAAATCAGGATTCAGCTTGCAGATGACCACGCTGATCCTGGTTTGCCCTGACAGCTGTGGTTTCAGATCCTAATTAACAAACTCAGAGGCTTAAAGGCCTATGAAAAGGTTAAGTGCCTCTAATAAAGAATTCTTGGAAACTTGACAGGATTGAAATTCCGAAGGATCTTTGAGGTCTGCCATGGCAGTGAAAGTAGCTGTGTGAACAAGTGTAATGTACCTGCACCTTCTGTTCTTCCTTTTAAAAAAGGAATTGATTGCTGAGGGGTGAGCTAAATAAAGATTGTGAAGTACTCACTTCACGTGATAAAAGTGCCATGTACATGACTAATATATTTTTTTTACATGACTAATATTGACAATGTGTGAAATAACTTGGGGTTGTGCTGAGACAATAAAGTGTCTGTTAGTGAATTTAATGTATACATTCTTGCTAAACGCAGCCCTAGCAAAACAGAAATGTTTGCATGTTGTGACGGACTGCACTTTTTGAAAGCTTAGAAGTTCTGTACAAACAGCTGAAGGTCTGTGAAGGGTTAATTCTTCACAGATCCAGAGAGCCTTGAATGACAGGCTTCTCCAAGCAATCTGTGGTTAGCATCAGCTGAGCAGAGAAAGTCTTGAGAGAGCTGCTTGCTGAGGAGAGATTCAGTCAAATTTCTGCCTTGACTGGGTTGAGTACTGACAGTCTGATTTCAGTCTTAGCTGAGAGCAGTTTAACACAAGACAGGAGAACTGGCGGAAAATGGCAAGGAAGTTTGTGATAAATCTTTCAGGCCAAGGAAAGGGGATAGGTTTTCCAGAGAGAGAAGAAAATTCCCTGCCCAGTCAAAGAGAAAGTTAGCTGTGAAGAGTGCAGAGATCCCTGGTGTGGTCAGGGCCGGCTCGCCCACTAGGCGAACTACGCGCTCGCCTAGGGCGCGCCAACCATCAGGGGCGCCAAAGTGCGCCCCGCCCCCCCAAAAGCTCCCACCTCGCCGCCACCGCCCTAACCGGGTGATCACCGCCGCCATGGCGGCTGGCGAGGAGCAGAGGCGGGAAGCGCTGGGGGGTTGCGCCCTCCGGCCCCGTGGCAGCTGAGCCCCCCCTCCCGGAGAGAGAGAGAAAAGAAAGGCGGCAGAGATCTTGGGTCTCTGCTTCCCCCTTTCGCTCTCTCTCTCTCTCTCTGTGGCGAGGGAGGGAAGCAAGGGAGGGAAGAGCAGGGGGGGGGGGGGGGGAAGGAGGTCTCTCCTCTGGAAGTCAAGGTACTGCAGTTCCCAGCTCGGCGATTTCTCTGGAGAGTTTCCTCCCCCCCCCTCCCCGGCATCGGCTGTTGATTAATCCGAATTGAGAGTGGGGCTCCCATTTAGTGGGCTGCTGAAAGAGTAGAGGGGTTAATGAACAGCTTCCTCCCTCTGACCAGCCCACTTGTAAGCCAGGAGGCCCCCTTGTTATTCTTTTTTTTCACGCAGCGCTGAGCCTGCACCTCGGTGGAAAAATGCTCCTCTGACCAGGCACCTCGATCCGAGTTAATGTTTGCTAAATAAATGTTTTCTCAGGCCTTCTTGCTTAAAGCCCCCCCCAGCTCCAGTTTACCACGTGAGGAGGGGAAACGAGGTTTGAACTTGCCAGATGTCCCGGTCCTTCCTTATGGCCCGTTCTTCCGATTCACTGAGGACCACCCCCCCATACACCCCTCTCCTGAATGCCATGGGTGGGGCCTTCCCGGACAGCTTCAGTCCAGTTGAGGTGAGGGACTTTCATTTAAATTCACTGAGACTCAAATCTCAAATTTACGCATTGGTTCCCAGCAGCCAGATTCTATGCGCATTTAGTCCTCAATCGGACCCGTCAAGTTCAACAGGGTTTACTCCGTGGCGAGTGTGATCCGACCGCACGCAGCAGTGTTGGCAGTAACGCTGAACTGGAGCGTAGTTACTTCGAAATATGTTTCTTTTCCGTTCCTAAACTGTGTAGATAAGCACTGGGTTGCATTCCCCACCACCACCCCGTACTGCGGGATCTGCTGCCAGAGCAGAGGTGCACACTCAGATCCATCCAAGCTCTGCAGACAGAGACAGTTGGCAGCTGCTGGAAATTGGTTAAAGGTGCCACTGAACTCAAACTTTGTTCTGTTGCTTCAGATCAAGACGGCTATCTGCCATAATCAATCACTGATGAAAACTGTTATTAAAGACAGGATTATTCAGTACAGATTTAGGAACAAGCCTTACTGGGAAAGGATCGTCATGGCTTCTGGAAGAGGAAGGTTTGTCTCACCAACCTTTTGGAGTTTTGTGGGGTTAGCAAACAAAGGGACAAAGATGATCCAATAGGCATTCTGCACTTGAACTTGCATGAGCGTCTGACAAAGTCAAAAATGTGGGGAGGAAATTTTTTTGAAATGCTATATTTTCCAATGCTTTATTTTTCTATGGAAAAATTTCCATTGGTAAGCATTTATTTTTTCATCAAATCAATACAAGGAACAAATGCAATTGCCAATGCAATATTAGTCAAGCTTTGCAGTTTCAAAGTTGTACTGAATATTTCTCAAATGATTATTCCTAGGAGTTAAATGAGAGAGCATGGCTGTTTTATTAATTTGTAAACAGAGAGCAGGAGATAAAACCACACAGACTTGTATACAGAAAACTATGAATTTACATGATTGGCTGCACAGGGCAAACAAAAACCAAAGCTACCTTTGTGTTAGCTGAATCACATCAGGCTCAGTTGTTTAGGCTGCTGTCACACAAGCAGTTTGTGCTGATACCGTTCGTGCTGATACAGTTGTGTTACCTTTGCAGATTTAAAGAGCACAATCAGACAACAACATCTGCCTTCTGTGCCCCAGTCATCAGCACCCAGGTCTGGCCCATCCTGGAAGCGGAGTTTGCTGACACTGGGGAAAGTCCAGTCTTTACACATGCCAGTGCTTCCACTCTGCTTTTCCTGATGTCTGAATCCCCCTGTCACGAACACATGCTGGACAGGAAGTGTGAACAGTCACTTCCATTTCAGTGGTGGGTTTTTTTTCCACCCAGTAGAGATGTGCGCATAAGAGCATGTGATCATGAGTGACCCCCATTATCAGCAAGGGCTGCGCTCCATGGTTGAGGCGCCAGTAATGTGGATGCTTCAGCGTGGGGCCGGCATGCAGAGGAGCTGCTTCAGGGTGTGCTGTCTGATTACCCCTTCCTGTGACTATTTAAACTGCCACCAATAGAGGCACTGCCAGATTGTGCCAATCCTCCAGTGTGACCACAGCCTTAGGGTAGTTTGCACAGTGACACTCTTAAAATGGAGTTACAGACATCTAGGAATTTGGCGTTTAGCTGTTGATATTTTTGTGCAGTTCTTTCTAATAAAATCCCTCATATCCAATTTGATCTGGATGCCGCTTATTGATAAACTAGGAGTAAGGTCCGTTGTGGGAAGAAATACAATGAGCTCTGGAAGGAAGCTCCAGGTGAGTGTCCCGGGGAAAATAGAGGAAGGCAAGCCATGTTTATTTCCTTCTGCTTAGCTATAAGGCAAGGTTGTCTCAAGTCATTTTGCTGCCCCCAGTGGGTAGTATGGGAGGACAGCCTCATGGTAACAGGTATGGTTCCCTCCACCTCTGACTTACGTTGATTTGGGGCTATGCAGTGACAGCTAAGGTAGAAAAGCACCTCCTCCTATGCCATGTTTTCTGGCTTCTAAGGGTCTGGAAAGCGGATCCATAGCCAGTTACAGGGTTACTAGCTCTGGGTTGGAAAATACCTGTAGATTTGAGCTCTAGAGCCTGGGCAGGGCAGGGTTTGCGGTGTGGAGGGACCTCAGCAGGGTATAATTCCATAGAGTCCATTGCCCAAAGCAGCCATTTTCTCCAGGAGAACTGATCTTGGAGATCTCCAGGTGCTGCCTGGAGGCTGGCAATACTAAGGGGAGGGCCAGACCTGTAGATTTGAGGGGTAGAGCCTGGGGAGGGCAGGGTTTGGGGTGGGGAGGGACCTTAGCAGGCTATAATACCAGAGTCCACTGGCCAAAGCAGCCTTTGTCTCCAGGAGAACTGATCTTGATCATCTGGACATCAGTTGTAATAGCTGGAGATCTCCAGGTGCCACCTGGAGGTTGGCTTATGTTAATTTGGGGCTATGCAGTGGCAGGTAAGGTAGAAAAGCACCGCCTCCTATGCCATATTTTCTGGGTTCCAAGGGTCTGGAAAGTGGTTCTATAGCCAATTACATGGTTGCCAACTCTGGGTTAGAAAATAGCTGTAGATTTGAGGGGGTACAGCCTGGGGAGGGCAGGGTTTGGGGTGGGGAGGGACCTTAGCAGGCTATAATACCAGAGTCCACTGGCCAAAGCAGCCATTGTCTCCAGGAGAACTGATCTGGGTCATCTGAACATCAGTTGTAACAGCTGGAGATCTCTGGTGCCACCTGGAGGTTGGCTTATGTTAATTTGGGGCTATGCAGTAGCAGGTAAGGTAGAAAAGCACCTCCTCCTATGCCATGTTTTCTGGGTTCCAAGGATCTGGAAAGTGGTTCCATAGCTAATTACACAGTTGCCAACTCTGGGTTGGGAAATACCTGTAGATTTGAGGGGTAGAGCCTGGGGAGGGCAGGGTTTGGGGTGCGGAGGGATTTCAGCAGGGTATAATGCCTCAGGTCCTCAGGAGCCTGTAATTACACATGCTCCTGGCTGGCAGGTGCCTCATCAGGGTCATCAGCAGGGGCAGGCATGACAATGCCATAGAGTCCACTGCCCAAAGCAGCCATTGTCTCCAGGAGAACTGATCTTGGTCATCTGGACATCAGTTGTAATAGCTGGGAAATTTTCTGTAGGGGAAATTGTGTGCTTTGGCTGGGGAACATGGTGATTTGTGGGAAATCTCCAGGCCCCACAGGGAGATTGGGGTATTTATTTTACCTCAGGACTCCCAACAGCAACAGCAAACGGTTTAGAATGTTAGAGGCAAAGGCCAATCAGGCCACATATGCAAATGACCTCTGTGTTCTGACTGGCTGTTGGGGGGAGAGGAAAAGTAAACTGTTTAGAATATTGGAGGCGAGACTCGGGCAACGTAGCCAGTGGATAGGCACAGCTTCTGAATGACATCACGGAGCCATAGGCTGTGGGCGCCGTGTGGAATGTTCAGTCACAATGGAATGTTCAGCAATGTGCCCCCACCAAATCAGCTTTATAATATAGGAGAGATTCTGTGGTAGGGCTGCCTACCGCTCCTTCTGATCCTTTTTGTATGGATCATTTCAGTCTTATCTGTTTGAGGGGTGTCATCAGGGGTCTTTTAGGGCTGGAGCGCTGCTCCGGGAGCCTAGGCGCCGTAATAGATGGCAGTTGGCAGTAAGCCCCGCCCCCAGCTCCCCGCGCTGTGCCCCCCACCGCCTCCCCGGGCCACTGCCGGAGCGCTGCGGCCCGTGGGAGGACAGAAGAGGCCCCTCCACCGCCTCCCAGGGCCAGTGCCGGAGCGCTGCAGCCCGTGGGAGGGCAGAAGAGCCCGCCGCCGCCTCCCGGGGTAAGTGAGGGATCCGTGGGGGTTGGCGGAGGCTTGATTGGGGGAGGGGGGGTGGGAGAGCCTCCCTCTCCCCCATCTCTTTGCCCTCTTTCTTTCCCTCCTTCCCTTCCCTTTTTCTTACCCCCCTTTTCTTTCTCTCCTTCCCTTCCCTTCCCTTCCCTTCCCTT
>NW_015173673.1:2057475-2094972 GCF_001447785.1 Gekko japonicus
CTCCTTCTTCCTTTCTTGCTCTTTATTTCCCTCCTTCTTTCCTTCTATTTCTTTTCCTCTTTCCTTCCTTCTTTCTTTCTCTTTCTTTCACTCTTTCATTCCTTTGTTCCTTCTCTCTTTTCTCTCTCTCTCTCTTTCCTTCCCTCTTTCCTCCTTCTGCAGCCCAACTCTAGTGAGAAGGGGTTTAAACTTTAAACCCCTTCTCTTCTCCACCCCCCGCTGGCTGGGGAAGGGAAGGGGAGGCTTTTGAAGATGCCTCCCCCCCTTGCTTCCCCTTCTGACATCACTTCTGGTGATATCAGGGGGTGTTGCATATGCTAATGAGCTATTATGCTAATAGCCTTGTAGATCATTAGCATACCATATGCTAATGAGCTCCTGCAGCTCTTTTTCTAGGAAAAGACCCCTGGGTGTCACCATTGTTTTGGGTTCTGTGAAGCTACTAAACTGTACTTGGACTCATGCTCACATGACTTCTAAACACTTTTATGAAATTTCTGTGTATAATATTATGGGAGATTGGGGGGCTGTGAACTCCACTGCTCAAGGGAATTCTCCTAAAGAACTTGTGGAAGCAATGGTAGCACTTTTATTGAAAAAGCTGAGACAGGACGCTCAAGAAATTATAGGCCAATCTCTAATTTGCCGGTACCTAACTTGCACTTTTTGAACAAGATTATTGAATGGGTGGTGACTCTACAGTTTCAGAAATATCTGGATGACACATCTAACTTTGACCCATTTCAGTCACTTCAGGTCTGGCTTTCATGTATTGATGGCTCTGGTGGCTCTGGTAGGTGATCTCAGTTTACACCTGGGTAAAGGTCATGACTCCGTACTGGGTGTGCCTGGACTGATTGGCCCCTTTTTATATGGTCAGTCACTTGTTGACCATATCAGCCCCTATTATGACTGTAAATCGGCGTAGTAGTTCAGAGCCTCTGGCAAAGAAGGCTAAATGGAAATTATATATTAAGATAGATTTCCAGTTATAAAAGGTGAAAATCCTCAAAGCACTCACTGCTGAGACATATTTACCTGAATGAAACTATTCTTTAAAATGTTGCTTGAAAACTGCAACTAGTAACTAAACAAGAGGGCGGCCAATGCTAGGAAGACTGCTATTAGCTGGGATGGCAACATGAAAGGCAGGACCTAGTTAAACTGAGAAAAAACACTTTGAGGTTATTTGATGGATGGCTTTTGTTCTGTCCACCACTTATTCTTAGTGGGACATAATGCTTAAACAACTGAAAGAGATCTGAAGTATTATTCACTTGATGGAGGCTCATAAAATGGAAGATCAGGGTAGGAGTACAGTATGCATTCATGGGTGACTTTGGCTTATGCCAAGTGAATATAAAGGATTTGTTTGCACAGACTTATTTCATTTGCTGATAGTATTATGCTCCTCAGGAAACTGTTGTGATAGTGACTGAAGGCTCATTTGCACAGCTGTTTCTAGCCAATTCCCCCCCCCCCCACATGCAATTCCAGAAGCATGATTGTGTGGAGAATGTACAGCATGAACTGGAGGTGCATGGATAGAATTTTCAGCTAGGGATATGCAGAAGTCCCTGAAAACCCCACTAGGCTTTTAAAAACTGTTTGCTTCCTTTGAAAATTTTTGAATTCACAAACTCAGTCGTGATTCTAGTCCTTGAACCTAAGTGCAGGGTTCCCCAACATGGTGCCCATGGCACCTGCCAGAACGTTCCCTAGCACCCACTGAACTTTTAAGAAAATGGGCAGAGAGCAACTGTAAGGCAGGGCTTGTCATTCATTCATTCATTCATTCATTCATTCATTCATTCATTCATTCATGTGAAAGTGTTTTCTGCAGCTGCAATAGCAGCCACAGCCACTGGAAGATCAGGAGTACTGGTAAGAACTTAGGCTTTCCTTAGTGTGTGAATCCACGCACCCTTCCTCAGGCTTTTGTTCTTTATACTCCACCTTCTCTTTCTCCGTTCATCTTCTTTATTCCACTTCTGTGATTCTTTTGCAAAGCTAGGAGGGAGGTATCATGTTAGACTGCGCCTCCTGTGGCAGCCATTTTGGAGTAGTGCTCACCACCTCCCCTCAAAACTCCAAAGGTGCCTGCAGGCTCAAAAAGGTGTGGGGGGGGGCTGACCTAGTGTGTGGAGAGTTTATTCACTTGCCCAGTACAGACAACCTGGATTAATGCTCTCTGCAAGTAGGGTTCTGTCAAAACTTCTTCCATATCTAGCTACAGTGGTGGTGGTGCAAAAAATTACTTACACAATTGCTTATACCCAGAATTAAACTTTGTTGATCTTAAAGGTTCCACTGGAATCCAACTTAGTACAATTGCAGAAACCAGTGTAATTGTTACCCATACCCTCCGAGTTCACTTCCTAATCACAGCTATGGTCACATGTGTAGGATAGCCAGGTTTCTTATGTCTTTAAATCTGCCACTGAGTTGGGAGATAAGACAGCTGTGGCTTCTCCCACCCATTGCCCCTGGTTCTGTTACCCAGCCCCTATCCTAACTACTGTGCAGCATACCTGGAGTCTTGCTCCTTACAGCCAATGAATTAGGTGGCCAAGAATGAGGAAACTGCAGTGGCAGAAATTAATGTGAGCTGACAATATTTATACTTCACATTTTTCTGTTCTCAGTCTGTACCGGGAATGGATGAATCTCCGTCTGCGTAGTACAGAAGAATCTACAATAGGAAACTCATTGGGAGGAGTCATTTCCTTCTGTCTATGAAGACAAATCGAGTCTTGCACATGACACAAAGAACAGAATGTCTTTATAAAGGCATTCATTCCATTTTGCTTTTTTGCACATCTTTATGGGAGTTGCTAACTGGCACCGCCATATATGCCGTTATTTAGCTGAAGCTGAAGAGGCCCTAATTATGTTTTAGAAATACAATTTGGAAAGTGCAGTCTAAAATAACCCTCGTTAAACTTCAGCAAACATTTCATCTCTGGAAACCATCTACTAGATGGATATTTCTATTTCCCAAGGGTCATTCAACAAGGAGAAAGGGAACATCAGGTATTTTTAGCGTTTGAGACTACAGCTTCTTTTAAAGTTATTCCTGTTATTTGTAAATCTCAACTCCCCCTCCTGCCTCTGTCCAGAACAGACAAAAATCAGACTCCAAGCAGAAATCAGAAATGGCAGTTATTTTAAGTGGTGTTTGCTTTAAATGTGTGTGTCCAGCCATGATTGTTTAAAGGACTCTTATCTGATACTTGGCAGGTCAGGCTGTATAAAATTCAGTGATACATGCCAGAGAGCAGCTTTACAAGGAAAGGGTCCTGCTTTGTTTTTAAGCGGTTCTTAAAGTCAACAGGTAGAGGACAGGCAGCAAGGAGAAGGGAAACTGTTTCCTGGAGCAATCTCCAATTTAATGTTTTTATGGACGAATGCATATGTTTGGAAACAAGAATGGTGTGCGTGTGCTCAGTGTTTCCATTCCATTAACAGAAAATATCAAGAGTCCAGTTGTACCTTAAAGACTAGCAAAATTTATGGCAGGGCACGGGGTTTTGTGAGACACCGCTCACTTCTTTGGATGTAGTGATTCATGAAAGCTCATTCCTTGCCACAAATTTTGTTAGTCTTGTATTTTATTTATTTATTATATTTATTTATTATATTTATTTATGTATTTTTTATTCAGTTTTGTACTCCGCCCTTGTGCCAAAGCAGGCTGGTACTGGGCTCTTGCTCTTTTTTACTGCTACAGACAGACTAACATGGGTACCCATTAGGCTTGCCAAGTCCCCCCGGGCCCTGGTTGGAACCCCACCTCCAAAGCACGGGATGTGCCCAGCATCAGCACGTCACCGGAAGTGATGCAGCCATGCCAGGGGTGGGGCCACGGCCATCCGAGGGAAAAACCCCGCCCCGGCGCACCTGACGCGGCCACGTCACTTCCGGGTGACGTGCTTGTGGTGCGCGCACGCTTTGTGCACTCACGCGCTCTCCCAGAGCGAGCCGGGAGTCCCCCGCTGCAGCTTAAGGTACAACTTGGCAACCCTACTACCCATCCTGATCTATCTCCATTCCATCAAGACACGCATCAAACTTTTATCATAATGTTTCTCTTTTTAAAGCATACATCTTCCATGGCTACCCATGAAATACTCCGGAGAAGGTGAACTTTTTGAAATACTGTGTATATACAGGGGCAGAGAACAGGGCAGACGTGTGGGTGTGTCTGTGTTTTCTGTGCCGTCAGGTGACTTCTGACTTATGGTGACCCTATGAATGAATGAACTCCAAATGTCCTGGAGACATTCCTTTCAAAATATCACAAAGGAAAGGGTTATGTTGAATTTCAGTTCAACTGAAACTTGAAGTCTGCACTGTCAGAGAATGGGAGCCAAAACAGATAAGATCCCTTGTGCCTATTGATTTGTTTAATTTCTTCACTGTAACCATTCCTTGACATTTAAGGAGGAGAGGTTCATTGGAATCCATTCACCACAGATCTCCAGAGACTGGGAGGAATCAAATTGAGGAGTATTTCAAGGTGAATTATGCCCAGGGGGGCTTCATCCAGTCCCCTTTCTGAATGCTAGGGTCTCAGCAAGGATATTCAAAAAATTAACAGGACGGATTTGATATTTCTTCACACAAGTAGACAGGTTACCTGTGGGGAGGGAGGAACCCTCTGGAGAAGACAATGAGTAAAATGTGCTATGGAATGTTATTAGTAGTAGGAATGAAAATATTCCAACAGTGGCTGTGTGAAGGAAGAAGTTGTGAAAATCATTGAACAATATACACAAAAGCCATTTTATAAAATCGTAAGAGTAGTACAATTCAGGTAACGTTATTTTGTGTCATGCTTCGTGTTCATATAAAAGTCTGAAGCACACGTGAGCGATTATAGAAGAAACTTTTCTACAGAATTACTACAGTAAATGTTTTTGCAACTTATCTTTATTGACTCTTTGTTATTTTTGTCACGGATGTTGTTTTTGGTATTCCAGGTTTTAATGGTGGCTGGATAAACTGGAGAGAAGACTGGTAGGAAGGATTGGGTTAGACCTTGTGTTCTGTGTCTTGTTTCTCCTGAGTAAAGTTATTCTGTGTTGATTAAGAGAGACTGAGGCTATGATTACACACACTCAATAATCCACTTTCAATCCACTTTCAATGCACTTTCCAACTGGATTTTTACTGTGTGAACTAGCAAAATCCAGTCTGAAAGTGCATTGAAAGTGGATTATTTTGATTTATTTATTTATTACTTTTGATTCATATCCCGCCTTGCCAGCGCCCAGCCTGTCTGCACATTGCTGAATGACTGCAGAATCTTACACTAGCTTGTTGCCAGAAATTAGTAGGAATCTTCCTCACTTCCTCCCGTGCCAGGAACGCCTTGGCCATGCCCAGGCTAAGTGCCTAAAAGGAAAGGAACACAAACTCAGTCCAGATTAAATTTAGGTGCTCTTAGCTTGCTGCTAGCAAGCTTGAAGGATCTTCTTTTCTTTTTCCCTTGCCAGTTGTATTCGTGGTCATGGAGAGTGGGTCGTACAAAGAATCTTCCAGGGACAGAAAAATCTCTGGAGGTCCTTGCAAACCCAAATCAAGACACAACATTGTTAATTCAGCTTTACTATATGGTATGGTAGGGTTGCCAAGTCCTACCTTAAGCTGCAGCGCCGTAAGCACGTCACCTGGAAGTGACGCAACCAAGTCGGGCGCGCCGGGGGCGGGGCTGCGGTCATCCGAGGGAAAAACATAGCGTTTTCCCTCGGATGACCGCAGCCCTGCCCCCGGCGCACCCCGGCGTGGCTGCATCACTTCCGGGTGACATGCTGACGCTGGGCACGTCCCGTGCTTTGGGGGTGGGGTTCCCCCGGGACCCGATCCATCGGCGGAGGGGAACAGGCCTCTGAGGCGGGGGTTTCCCCACCCCCCGGGGGGACTTGGCAAGCCTATGGTATGGTGTGCTAGTGAAGCTTCATCTTCTCCTTTTGAAAGAAGCAAAAATAACTAGTCTTATTTTAAAGGATTTTTGGAAAGGGAGATTATATAGAAAAATTGCTTTCTGCTTTCTATATCCACATGCCTTCTCCTGTGATGTCTTTTTGATAACATGCTGTGTCTTGTTTCCTGTTGCAAGCCAAATGGTGAGGTCACATGGCCTCAATAGCCATGCCATAAACCCACATTCTTTCACACTTTCATGCCAAAAGCCAGACCTCATGGCTACACTTTCTGGCCTACTTGCGACCAGTGACGTACAAAATGAATTAGCTGGAGTTTGGGTCACCTGACTGCAGGAGGGGCTCCAAATGTCTAGACAATCCTATGTTGCAGCTATGACAACCAACAATTGGGCACACCCCTGTCCACTCGTGGTTGGCTGGATGGCCACAGCTAATCATGACTAGATTGGGGTTTAATTGATTGATCCCGATGGGAATGAGCTCTCTTGCTCTTGCTCTGCTCTTAGCTCTCCCTTCTTGTCATTGTCTGTTTATTGCACCTGGAAATGCTGTCTCTTAGACGACAAAGAGCTGCTCTGTGAACTGGAGCACATGGGTGCAAGGATGGCATTTCTCTTCAAAATCCCTTGGTACTTGGACAATCCTGGACTGTGGATGTTCTGAATTGGTAACTATGAATCATTAATGTTTAGTTAAGGCAAAGAGCCATAGGTTTTTCTTGTTTTCAGTAATCTCTTATATAGTCTGTTTTGCTATGCTCTGTACTGAATAAAAGTTATTCTTATTTCTAATGTGTCTCTGATGTTGTAACTTGCATTCCAAGCCTAAATCTTGTGGCCTAACGATCACCATATATACCATTGGAGAGTACAAGTGTGCCTCTCTGGAGTGAGTTGCTAATGTGTTCTGTCCCAGATGCCAACTAAGGGTTTGGAATCTCTCCCTTAGGAAAGGCAGGGACTATTGAAAAAGAGGTTCTGGTGGCAAATTGTTCTGAAACCAGAGAGGGTATAGACCATCTCGTGGTTTGGTGTTTAATGTACTGAAAAGTACAGGGTTCCCCCCCATCCCTGGACTGGCCTGGGTGGGCAATACCTGTACAGAGATAAACAACAGGGTATGACTTCCAGGGCAGGCAAAGACAATGATTGTTATTGGATAGACATGTGACTATTCCCAGCCTATTAAATCAACAATGTATTTAAAGATATGCAGTCTTAGAGAATGACCCACTTCAGCTATCATATGCATGTTTTGTCAATTCATATCTGTTGAGTTTAATGTTGTGTCTAGACCAGCATTCTTCCTTTCATTTCTCTTCACTTTACTTTGTCATTGCCCTGTGCATTCAGTCCAAATAACACTGGGATATAAACTAAGGAATGTAGTCGCTTCTCTCCAATGGCAATAAAAATATGTGTGACTATTTTTTTAATGGTCTAAGAAATGAATAAAGAATGCATTGCATCAGACACAGGGAGAAATAGGAGTATCAGGTACTGGGGCAGGGAATACAGATGAGGTGTATATGAAGGAATGAACATGTAGCATAGTTCTTGTACTTTGACATTTTATCCTGTAATTTCTTTGATTTTGGAGCCTTTTGCAGAAGTTAAACTATGCACATTATGAAAATGTCCTTGCAAACAATGCATTTTAATTATACACCGGCTTTAATAATGTCTTTCTTCAGATATAAACAGCTGTTGTCAAACTTTCTTCCAAGTTAGTATGATTCAGTCTAAAGTCACAAAATTCCCAAAACCTCATCCGGATTTGGTTCAGACTGTTAGGACATAACTATATTAGTCTTAAATTGGTTGAATAGACATTACATCTTTCTTGAGAAGTAGAGAGACTAATTCTGTGATGGAGCTAGGGATTTCTAACAGGACTTTCAACTCCTTTCCTGAACTAAAATTGCGGGGGAGGGGAAGCCATGACAGTTTAATAGAGGTTTAAAGCCAACATATGTTTGTAGGGTAGCCTTAAATGTGTGATTTCTGGTTCATAAATGTGTGATTTCTGGTTCATAACAGATTTTTAGACAGATGTCCATAATTTAACCACCAAGTCATTCCCACAGTGCAAAATAGGTAGTGGAAGCTAACGCATTCTAATCCGTTTTATAAATATTGGTGTTGGAAACTAAACTGTTCAGTCTTTGACTTCTGTCTCCTTGCTTTCCCCCCCTTAATCTTTTGCTATTTTTGCAGAGTTAGTATCAATTTTAGATCATTCTTTCATTTGGTTTGACGTTCCTAAAGAGTCCAACTTGGTTATTGTTAAGCACTATTCCTTGCAGAAGAGGTTTATCATCAAAACTTTTTTTTAATCAAACGTTATCAAATTTTTGGATTTTTTCCTCATTTTTTTGCTTACATTGATTCAGCACCATCCTGATTTGTTAATTTCCTGATTTTGCTAATTTAAAAAGTATCTGAGCCACCATGGTCTTTGGTGATACTTTGTGTATGTAATTCTCCTGTAGAATATGTGGACATGGAGAGCTGGAAAGAGGAGTGGGTTTGGGTTAGGTAGGAAAAGGCCTTTAGCATTGATGGAGACCTCTGAGATTTGTCCCCATCTAGTTGGGTGGTGGATTTGGTGTTTTGTTTTTTTAAAAAAGAAAGAAAGCTGATGGTTTTATTTTTAGGCTTTGCTTATTCTCACTCTTCTTCTTGTTCCTGGCTACCTGGCAACAGCTTACTGTCATGGCAACACAAATGTTAATGAGTGAAGTGCTCAGTGTGTCTGTTTTATCGGGCTGTGTGATATAGATACAAAGCTATTATATATCTTCATAGACATCACAGTCCATAAGCATATTTTAGTTTCCCAACCAGAATCTTGTGGATAGAGGTAGTGTATGAGCTGAGAAAGAAAGTATGAAAGTGTTGAGGATCACATTTTTGTATGATGTGAATGTTATCGTTCTAAACATTTTATCCTTCATGCATTTTAAAGCATTTTGGATGCCGATCCTTGCATGGAATTGTTATTCTGTATTGTGTGTAAGGTCTACAGTGTTGTCACCATGTTGTAATGAATAAGCAAGACAAAACAGGTAAGACCGTTGATCCTTTCCCATCTGTCACACTGCTGCAGAGGGGGGTGGGAAACAGCTTGACCTTTTGATTTCCACTTTGTCAGATATATATACTGTGCTCAAGACAGGATTATGAATGCTATTTAGAATTGACTGTATATTGCATCCATTTGGAAGTCTCAGTGCGGTGTTCAGTAGTGCTAGAAATGGCAGCCAATGCTAGGAGTAAGAGGGGAAAGAAAGCAAAGATAGCAATAACATGGGTGTCAATGGCAGAGAATTATGAGCAGGCCTTATTCAGAAGGCTGTAGTAGAGCCACCTGCCTTACCTTGGGAAGCACCCTAAGAAGTAATTAATGTGTGGTAGGTTCATGTGGGCATAGACAGTCTTTTAGAGATCCTGTCCCCCTCTTTTTGACCCACAATCCTGTTATCACTGTGTTTTACATATCGCCCAGGATATTGTTGGTTTTATATACATGTTAAAATAGCTGCCTAGTACAACTACTGATAATAACATAACTTGTTCAGGCAATCACATGGGGTTTTTTGGCTTCTTTTGCCAGAAGGATTTACGCTGGTGATATAAGAAATGTATTTCCTCCTTTTGACACTACTCTCTTCCATTCAGGTGTCCAAGAAAATACCCTAGCATAATTTTTTTATAGGAAAGGTATTGCACATTTGTTTCCTTGGGGGTCTGATTAAATTTATTTGTCCAATCGGACTTGAAAACTCTTTTTTACCTATTCTCTTCTGCCTGATAAATAAAGAAATAAAAACAATCAGGGCTATTTTTGGGCAGGAACGCACAGGAACGGAGTTCCAGCTGGCTCCCAAGTTGGCCACGCCCAGCAGGAACTCATCAGCATAATAGGCCACACCCAGCAGCGGAAACTCATTAGGGGTGTGTGGCCTAACATGCAAAGGAGTTCCTGCTACAAAAAAGCCCTGGGTTTTGACAACAAACAAGGGAAACAGAATAACAAGCAAAAGGTGGGTGTGGCTGGATAACCACACTTCTGGTAACATGGGGGTGCGGCCTAATGTGCTAATGAGCTGTGCTGTCAGGGGTGTGGCCCAATATGCTAATGAGTTTCTGCTGTTGGGTGTGGCCTATTATGCTAATGAGTTCCTGCTGGGCTTTTTCTACAAAAAGAGCCCTGAAAAACATGAATTATAACATATGATTAAGTACCATGATAGAACTGTGTGTGTAAAGTGATGTCAAGTTGCAGTTGACTTATGGCAACCCAGCAAGGGGCTTTCAAGGCAAGTGAGAAGCAGAGGTGATTTGCCATGGCCTTCCTCTGCAGAGTCTCCCTTGGTGCAGAGTCTTCCCATCCAAGTACCGACCCTGCTTAGTTTCCAAGGTATGAGGAGATCAGGCTATACCGTGCTGCCTTCCCTCCTGTGATAGGATTCCAGATATATCATTTGGTCCCAGAAAGCAACTGTGGTGGGACATAATTCCAGCATCACATGTCGTTTGGTCCTTGCAGCCAGGTCCCAATCACCTTTATATGATGGTAAATCTTACTGCGTGATAGTCGAATCATGTCTGGGCTGTATAATCCACACAGCAGGACAACATATGTAATTACAGCCTTAATTGCAAACCAGTTTCAGCAAAGAATCTTTCCCTTCAGTTTGACTAAGGTCAGTGTACTCCAATTTCAGACCGTATGATAAAACTTTACTCCTTCAGACTGAAAGAGAAGGATGGCATGTTTGAATGTTTCACTATAGAAAAGAACTTCATGGATACTGAAAACTAGCATGTCAGGAAGAAGGCTCTTCTACCCATCTATTTCTACAAGTGTGTATTTTTAATGGGGAGGAATGTTCATTCACATAATCCCCCTCCTATAGTGTGAATTTTAATCATTTTAATCACATGATCTCTTGCATGTGTGGTCTACCTCTCAGAACTTGTGTACACATTACATTCATTATCATGCTCTTATTGAATATTTAACACTCTCCTTTAGCAACTAATGCCCCCTCTGCCTCCTCAGCTTCAGCCTTTAGGGACAATTAGCTGCTACAGGTGTAATAAACAGAGGTAAATAAGAATGTGGCCAGGGAATCTTGCTTTCTTCTGTGTTTGCCTATAATTCTCCCCAGCTTTCTTTGCCTGCCTCTAGAGGAGTTTCAGAATTCCCAGCAGTCAGCGTCTGACTTATACATAACTATTTGGGATGTGATTAATGTAATGGCAGCAAGTGCCATAAAGTATGAGATAGGCCCATTCCAAGCACTACAGCTCAAGTGGATTCTGGATTCCTGTCTGAGAACTGGCTTAGGTCACAGGCTTTTGACATTAAAGTCCTGATAGCTGTAATGGTCTGCTATACAAGAAACACAGCAGAGATGATTTGGACTCGAATTAGTGTTCAAGATGGTGAATGCAAGCTCCACAAAAGGGAGCTGCGGTAGGACCTCAGAATGGCAGGGAACGGGGTTAGCAGCACCCCTCAGGTCCCTCTGCCCCATGGGCTGGAGATCACTCGCCCCTTTTGCTCTCTCTCTAGCCGTCATGCATAGTGTCTCCTTCTCACGTTTTTTCTCCCCCATCCTCTCAAAGAGCCCCTCTTTTTATTTCCCACGCTCTCCTGCCAGCGCCGCCCTTCTTCCCCTCTCCCTCCTCCCCCATCCGGCCCCGTCCTCATTTATATGCCAGGACGCTTCTCGGGTGTCTGGGGTGTGGGCAGCGGTGGGTCAGCGGTGGTCTTCTCAGCCCGGGGCCGCGCTGCCGGCACTGCCGGGTGCTGCGTCCGGCTTCTGGTTTTGCCCAGTGGGGCCTGAGCTGCACCCCTCAAGGGAGGGGCGCCACGGGGTTCGCTGGGCAGGCCTCATCCTGCCGGTGGTGTATTTCTTGCCGGGGCTCCTGGGAGTCGCCCTGTTGTGCCGCGTCTCTTGTGGGGGCTGTGTCGTTGATTCTCCCCATCTTGTCTGCCACTCCTGGGGTGAGTTGGGGTGCAGGTATGCCTCCGGGGGTGGGAAGGATCATCCCGGTGCTGGTGAACCGGGACACTGGCCTCCTTCAGTGGTCAAACATAAACATTACACATAGGCTCAATTATTGCAATACTCATGTTCATCAATATAGGACTGTTCTACAATTCAAAGTCTTATTGAGCTTATATTTAGGGGTTAGGTTTTTGTCCCCCTCCTTTCTCCCAACTTGAAACAACCACCACTGGAGGAACTGTGTAAGCTGCAAGCCAGGTTTTAGGCCAGAGATGGAAAGTAGTGTGGCTGTCTTTAATGATGGCAACTACTAATGTAGCTGCCCAGATGCAGCAGAGTGAGTGGTGTCGCTGTAAGGACTGCAACATGTATCTGTGTGTACCACACACTTACAGATCCTTCCAGCATGCAAGCCCTCCCCATCATAATGACATGCACTTTCTGGTACTCTTAATATTAATTAAGAGCAGGGGTCATTTGGGGGGGGACGCCATCCCCCCGGGTGAGGTGCGGGAGGGCGGGGCCTGGAGCTCCCTGCTGGTGCCCGCTGGAGGTCGCCACCGGCTGTGGGGAGGACACACTTCCGGTGATGTCAGGGGGTGTTGCATATGCTAATGAGTTATGCTAATGAGTCCCCCTAGCTCTTTTTCTACGAAATGACCCCTGATTAAGAGGTGTAGTGGTTAAGAGTGGTGGACTCTAATCTGGAGAACCAGGTTTGATTCCACACTCCACCACATGAAGCCTGCTGGGTGAATCTTGGGGTGATCACAGTTCTCTCAGAGCTTTCTCAGCCCCACCTACTTCACAGGGAGTTAGTTGTGGGGAGAGGAAGGGAAGGTGATCGTAAACCACTTTGAGACTCCTTCGGGTAGAAAGGCAGGGTATAAGCACCAACTCTTCTTCTTCGTAATTACTTCCTGTTAAAGGTTTATAGCAGAGGCATCAAACTCATTTGTCATGAGGGTTGGATCTGACATAAATGTCACTTTGTCGGGCCAGGCCATATGTGCCATAAAATGTAATGCCCGTTAAGTGCAGGGAGCTGGCGCCCCCGGAAGATCGGGCAGAGACATCCCCAATGCGATGTCATCGTGTTGGGGATGCCCCATCCCCTCAAGGAATGCCCCCCAAAGTCCCCCGCTGGGGGTGAAGATAGGACTTGGCAACCCTAGCTGGAAGGAGGGTGCAAAGGAAAACCATATGGGCAGACTAGGGAGCCAGCAGTGCAATTGTTACACATCTGCTCTGAGGAAATTTTCAAAACTTTATTTTGTTGGGCTTTAGATATGTGTGCAATGGTGTAAACTTATGCACATTTATTTGAGAGTTGTATTGATTCTGCAGCTATCACCTACTTGCTCTACAGCTAATGATGTATGTTGGAAAACCAGTATGGGGTAGTGGTTGGAGACCCAGTTCAAATCCCCACTCGGTCATGGAAGCTTGCTGGATGATGGTTGGCTATTCACACACTTTCGGCATGTTCCAGACAAACACTGATGACTCATGAGGACATTTGCCACTATAAAATCTTGATGTCTGATCTTCAGTAAATCATTGTCTCTGGGAATGGAGAAACAAATACGGATATGAGGCAATAGAAGTTTTAACAATAACAACGAAGAATTAAAGTCCACGTGGAATGTCTAAGTCCATTAATTTTAATAAATGGTGTTGAATTGACTTCAGTTCTTATTGGGTGAAAAATTCTCTGATATGCAGAGCTGAAAATCTAAGAACAAAGCAAGGGACTAAGTGGTGAAGTCAGAGCTGCATGCTCAGAAAACAGTTTCAGAGGGTGGCTGTGTTGGTCTGCAGTAGAACAGCTAGATTTGAGCCCAGTAGCTCCTTAGAGGCTGCAGTCACACACACTAAATAATCCACTCTCAATCCACATTCAATCCACTTTCCAACTGGATTTTACTGTGTGAACTGGCAAAACCCAATTCAGAAGTGCATTGAAAGTGAACTATGTACTGTGTGTGATCACAGACTAACAAGATTTTCAGGGTATCCTCCCTTCGTTAGATACCCCCAAATTTTGTTGGTTTCTAAGGTGCTACTAGATTTGAATCTAGATATTCAGGGGGGAAAGCGGGCATACAGTCCTCTTGCATGGAGCTTTTTTATTTGAAAGGAGCATTCAAGCATGCAATTCCATCTGTAGTTCGACTTGGTGTTAGAAAGAAAGTACTGAGAAAAGTGATGCTGCTTGTGTAGTTTAGCTGCAAGTACATTGTCTTGAAGAAGTTTTACATTTAGCTCCACCTTTGCCTGTTTATTGAGTGTACTGCCTGATTCTCACTGGGTACAGGTTGCTAGTGGGCACTGTTTTTATTAAGTTATGTGGAACCCCTGTTTGGCCAAATTATATATATCTGACTAATCTGATTTTTGTAAGAGCCTGTTGTTGTGTTTGTTAATTATACTCAGCCTAAATTTTGATTTGTGCAGTGATTATACATTTTAATAATGAACACTAGCCATAGAAAAATGCAAATTGTTGTTGGCCAGGAAGGTTTCAATATAATCCGCCGGATTTTGCATACAGTGATCTTTTAAGGCATGTATACCTTGAATACATTGCTGTACATATGTTCCCTTGTAAAATAATTAGTAAGACAAGGCTATTACTTCTCCAGATCAGTTCTACAAGTACCTAGAGTAAATGAGAAACTGAAATTACTTATGCCCATAATTTATACAACTTGTACCATTTGTGTCTCTGAAACCAAGAATGAAACCTGTTGTGTCAGTGGTGCTTGAGCTGACTCAGTAGATTGTGGCAAAGCAATTGCAACAATGAACACGCTGGCCTATGGTGTGGATCCCACTGCTTGGATGCACATCACCATGCAGCTAATACATAACAGGCCTGCCATCGATTGTAAATTGCTTGTGTCCGTTGCACAGTGTTCAAATGATGAACCTATGTATTTTCTTCATTGCATTTGCATCATAGTACTATCAGAGGGCCAGTTTATTTGTCAGCAACCTTTATCATTCCACTTTCCAGTACTGATTTTTTTTTGGTTCTGCTTGTGATAGTATTTTTCCCCTCTACATTATCAGACTATCCTATCCTGTTGATTACTGTTGGCTCAGGTCTCTTAAATGTGCATTAAAGAGCTCAGTTCTCCCTCTTCCCCCCCTAAAGGTATAGGCATTTTAGTCTGCTGCTGTAAAAATAAACAGGAGTCATCTTGTGACACCTTAAAGATTAACTATTTGAGGTGAAGTCTAATGACAGCATATCCTGAAATAAAATTTCGCTAGTCTTTAAGGAGTTCCAAGACTCTTCTTTTTTCTAGATTCCTGTCAAGCCATTCTTTCTTTTTTTTTAACTAGCTGCTATCACGTTAATGTTGGTACACTATGGCAGGCTTTGATCCGCAAGAGGGACGGATCGGGGGCACATCAAGCGGGCGCGATCACACCGCAACATCTGGGAAGCGGTGCGCACCTGTCCCCGATCTGTCTCTTCCGGCCAAAGATGCGGATTAAAAAAAACCCCTACAAAACATTACTACTTACCAGAAAATCTGCAGCAGCGGCGGCCGTGGGATCGCTGGTGTGCCTGTCTCTGGCAGCATGTGAGGCCCCCTGCCAAACATGAGCAACGGGTTCGCCTCGCTCACCCATCTGTGGCTTCCCCCCCCCGGCATATGATCATGCTGGGGAGCAACTGCGCGGTGGCTTGGGGGATCTGTCTTTTTTGATGCGGCTCAAAAAAGCCGCACTTCAGCCACACCTTTCCCCTAGTGTGACTGGGGCCTATGATTTTCTCCCAGAGGTATATGCTTAAAGTTAAGTCCTCCTGAACAGTAACTTGCCTGCTATGTTTTGGGAGTCTTCGTCATGAAAAGCTGTATTGTTACAATTCATCTGGAGTTTTTCGGTGATGAATAAGAACAAGAAAGATAGGGCAGCTTTCATACTCTGGTATTGCAAAGGAAGCACAATTGAAAAGAAATCCCATCAATATTTATTATGAAACTGAACTAGATAATTTTGTGTCTCTGTGTTGATTTTTTTTCTTTACAAATGGAACTAAGGAGAAAATCTACAGCAGAGAGGAGGAAATCACAACCATGTACTGTAACCCTTTAATAACAATTGAGATGAGATAGTTTTTAAGGATATTTTGTTAAATTTGATGCAAGACAAATAGTGATTAAATTAACAGTTTTTACATAGGAAAACAGAGTAGTTTTTCTGATTTTCTTTCTCCGTCACATTCAGGTGAATATTAGTGGAGGTACAGAGATAATGAAAAGTGAGGATATTTCCAAGAAAACCAGGCAGTGTATACTCTTAGTGGATAGCTATACCACATGCTTAAACCAATGTAACAGCCATTGCATCTCCTCAAAGGACTCACAAGTCTCCACTAGGAATCACTGATGGGCGATTTTTTGTACCCTCACTGAACTACAGTTCCCATGATCCTTTATAATTAAATTCAAACAAAACCAATGTGTAGCTCAATGTATATATTCTTAGCTGTCACCTTCTCCTTGCCATATGCAATTTGAATGTTAACAGCTTTTTTAAAGTTACATTCGGACAGCAGATTAGGACAATAGGTGTTTTGAGGACATGCAAGACACTTTGAACCTAAGCTAAAATATGTTTCTCTTATGAAAGGGAATATTGCTTAGAAGTACTGCACATGCATTGGTTTATTTAAGGTCCCAGGTTCAAGTTTAATATCCCAGGTTCATTTCTAGTTTTGTTTTTTTTTAAAGAGGGATCTGGTTACCAGAATTTTTCTAAGTAAGCCTGGATTTTTAAAAGAAAGTTTAGCCATGTAATTTTTATGGATTTGCACTTGGATATTATTATTAACTAATCAATACCCTATCTGAGAAGCCTCATTCATTAATATAATTATATAATTATAATTAATCAAAATGAAAGAAATAAGATTTAATTATACTGTATAAACTTTGTTATCTGGTGCTTTGATGGCTGGAAAAGTAGGTTAACTAGCATCTGGGTTAGCCATGTGGTTTTGTGGGGTCTGTGGGTAAAGAGAAGAGGAGACAACTAGTTATGTGGGAGGGCACTTGGGACATGAGGGGGCCAGAGTTAGAGCCAGATGAAGTGAGCTGTTGGAAGAGTGAATCCTTGTGGAAAGCACAGGACACTGAGAGGGGAGGCACAAGGAAGGTGGGCTAGAGTGTGGTTGGGAGGAATTCTCAAAACAAACATGCATAAAACTTGAGTGAGCAGCACATCTGATTAACCAGCATTCCACATTCCTATGAAGGGAGGGGAGAGAGTGATATCTATGAAGAAAGGTTAAAGCGTTTGGGGCTCTTTAGCTTGGGGAAAGGACGGCTGAGGGGTGACATGATCGAGGTTTATAAGATTATGCATGGAACAGAGCAGGTAGAGAAAGAAGTACTTTTCTCCCTTTCTCACAATATAAGAACTCGTGGGCACTCAATGGAATTGCTGAGCAGTTGGGTTAGAACAGATAAAAGGAAGTACTTCTTCACCCAAATAGTGATTAATACATAGAATTCACTGCCACAGGAGGTGGCGGCGGCTACAAGCATGGACGGCTTCAGGAGGGAATTAGATAAGCATATGGAGCAGAGGTCCATTGGTGGCTATTAGCCACAAAGTATGGATAGGAACTCTGGGGCAAGTGATGCTCTGACTTCTTGGTGCTTTGGGGGGGGGGGTCAACAGTGGGAGGGCTTCTGGTGTCCTGGCCCCACTGATGGATCTCCTGATGGCCCCTGGTATTTTTGGCCATTGTGTGACACAGAATGTTGGACTGGATGGGCCATTGGCTTGATCCAACATTGGCTTCTCTTATCTTCTTATGTTCTTATTGATTGGGCAGATAATATAACTGACAGGGACATTTCTAATCAGCAGCGTTACATAGACTTTAGCACCAAAGGGGATTGCACTGACCCTTACTTTGAATTAATATTATAGTTCTGGGATGCAGGTTAATTTTTCCCCATTACACTGTTTCTCTTATGCAATCCCCCCCCCCAAAGTTATTTTCTTTGGTAGGAAAAAAGATATGTTACTTGTTTTAATTGATGAAATTAGACTTGATGGCATGATCCATGCTTATTTATTTAAGTCTTGTGCTACTTGGGTGTGATGAACATTTTCAAGTCTCAGCTAATCACTTCCTAATGGTGGCCTGGAATGTTGAAAAGGAAAAAAAAGGAGGAGTTTGGCAGCTGAACAGCTGGCCAGCTGACAGAGTTAAGGGTGGTTGGATGTTGATGGGGGAAGTGTAGGACATGAGTCCCCAATGGGCACCATGGTGCTCACCACCATGTTTTTAGAATCTAGGTGGGGCCAGGTGGGGCTTTTGCCCACCAAGACTTTTGATTGGCTGTTGGATATTTGATTGGGTGTGCAGATTTTTAAAAGGGTTGCTTTAACAGCAGTTGCTGCCATAGCACAGGGATCTTCACTGTGTGACTGAAAGTAAGCTGGGGCAACCATTCTGTAGCTGGCTCCACCTCCTGCAGCAGTCCTTTTATGGCAGCCATTGTGTGCCTGTGCCCACAGCACTATGTCAGAATTCCTAAGATGTCTGCAGGCTTAAGAAGTTTGGGGACCCCAGGGGTAGGAGGTCTGCTGGTTAGTCAGGGAGTCCATTCGGGACTTTAGGTATTTTAAAGATAGGTAGGGTTTGGGTGCTATGTTATAAGGTTTTGTTCCATGTTATAAGTCTGAATTAGTCAAACCACAAAACTTGCTTTGTAACTGTTATGCTTTCTCATTTCCCAGTGTTCCAGAAACTTTGTTACTGTAATATTGAGGGGTCTGGAGAAAAGGAAAACAAAGACATAATCAAGTCATGCATACCACTGAAATAAACCCGTTTCTTAGTTGTTTTCATGAAGTTTAACTGTGTGGTTCTTTCAAGCCTATAATCCCCTCATAATTGGCCAAGTGAATGCTGGATGGCACCTGGAGTCCAAACATTGTTCTCATTGAGGACTAGAAGACAAAGTGCTCCCAAAAGCCTCAATTATAAAAACAAAAGTATGGGGGGGGGGAGTTTATAGGGTGTGAAATTCTTGTTCCTACTTTCTAAGTCAGAAGTTGAGGTGTATGGGGGGGAGTTTATAGGGTGTGAAATTCTTGTTCCTACTTTCTAAGTCAGAAGTTGAGGTGTATAGAGGGGGGGGGAGTTTATAGGGTGTGAAATTCTTTATCCTACTTTCTAAGTCAGAAGTTGAGGTGTCATCACATTGGGGGGGAAAAGGGGAGGTAAATACAATTTGTTTCCACCCAGGCTTTGGACCAAATAACATGATATGTTTGGCACTGGGTTAGGGTTCCCCCAAACTGACTCACCTTACCTACAACTACACAGCACCTGTGGGAAACTTAGCCAAGCACCACAGAGCCCAATACAGATTGGGACTGCAGTGTCAGAGGATGACAAGCCACACCCCTCCCCCCAATTCTCCCAAGCTGAAAGGGCTCCAGGGTTCATTATTTGCCCTGTTGTGGTGCTGGATGTGCACCGAACACTATATGAGTAGCATGGCAACAGGGTAAAGCACGTGCCCTGTGGCAATTTTTGCTCAGGAAAATGTAATGGTGGAGCAGGCTGCAGCCCTTCATCCCCAGCACTGCAGTCCTGATCCTATTTGGCTCCTGCAAGCACTTGGGTAAGTTCACTGCAGCTGCTCTGTTGCTGCAGGAAAAGTGAAACAGGTTGAGGGAACCCTGAGGGAATCTTGACCTGACTTGTGGCCTTGGCTATCTCTTCAGCTATCAGAATCAAACAGGGAGAAAAATGTTGAAAGCACTAGAGTGCAGTGTAATAGGGTACATGAGAGGGCAGCAGTGTTCCCTCTAAGCTGAGTTAGTGTGAGCTAGCTCACAGTTTTTTAGCCTCCAGCTCACACATTTTTGTCTTAGCTCAGGAAGGATGGCTCCAGAGGAAAGTAATTTATGCAGTAGCCAAATTGCTTGCTCACAACTTTAATGGCAGTAGCTCACAAAGCACTCCACAGTTTAGAGGGGACATTGGAGGGCAGGGCTTGATTCTCCTTGCCTGCATGCTCCATTTATGTTGTGGGGCTAGAGAGACTGACTTCCCATTTGAGATGTGAACAGGCAGATGATGTCTTATTATTAAGGCTTAAACAAACACACACACACACACACACACACATCCCTGTCATTTTCGCAGTGCATTTGTTTGAGCTACTAGCCTTCTTGCATGTGGACCAAGCTGTTAACCTCAACCTCAGATCTCTGCATGTCACTACATGACCCAGTATGGAGTATATGTGTCTTTCCTCTGTAGTTCCAAGCTCTAGAAACAGTTGCTCCATCCTACCAAGCTCCCCCTGACTGGTCCATTGTGCTAGACTATATGGGACTGCAAGTGTTGGCAATTCTGTATAGTCTAGGAAACTATCAATTTTACTTTACAGTAAAATCACCAGAAATTGATTCTCATCAATACAGACATAAAAGCAAACCTAAACAATGCATTAAATGTCTTAACCTTTTTGAAGGAAAGAGACCACGACTTAATTGGGGCTGCCTGATGCATTGTTGGATTTGATCTGACCACCAACATTCGTATCTCAATGAGACAGGAATATACAATATTTAAAAAGCCTGTTGGTTTGAAGTGCTATTGTAAATCATTCAGAGATTGATTACTGTGTGGATGGCAGGTGATAACCGGAAAAATGCTTTATTCGGAGGGTTTTGAAATTTATCACTCTGTGTCCTGTGGGTATTTGCATATATACACACAAACACACATATTATGCATGAAGCCTTGTAAAATGAATCATTTTTCTTGTAGTTAGATAAGCATTCACAGCCATGCATTGAAATCAGAAGCAACCTGATCTTACATAAAGATTAGATTATTCTCAGCAAACTGATATCATCTGGGATTAGAAGTGCTTTTTCATTCATAGAAAACTCTAAAAGAAATGCCCTCTCATCAGCAGTGAAGATGGCTGCTGTGAGTCTCTTTGATATATTGCCAAGCCAAACTATTATATAAATCCATCAGAAATGAATCTACAAAATGATGTGCGGTGAATGTTTCTAGTGGAGACAAGGACCAGTGAAGGAGCTGAGTTTTTCTGACATGAGTGTATGTGGTTTTATAGGCTACAGGATTTAGGATCTGAAGAGTAACCGTATTTGGTTATTACAACATGCACACAAATAGAATTGCTTAACAGATGGATGAAATCAGGGGTCGTTTCGTAGAAAAAGAGCTAGGGGAACTCATTAGACAGCTCCACTGCCGAGCCCCATGAGGGGCCCAGCGGTGGACCTGCAAGGCCAGCAGGAGTGCAAGGAAGCCCTGGAAGGCCCTCCCTGGCCCCAGGCAGGCAGAGGTGGGGAGAGGCAGGGGGGAAGCAACTTACCCTCCCTCTTCTCCTGCCTCCTCCTGGCTGAATGAGGGCCAGAAGTGGGGCGGCCGGAAGCAGGGGGCGGGGCTTCGTCATGTGCCCCGCCCCCATACCTCACTTGGGGGAACTGCAATCCCCCGCGATCCCCCCGAAATGACCTCTGGATGAAATACCATAAGCAATGTTAGGACGGAAATCTGGTGGCTTTTCAAAAAGGTTTGGAAGTTAACGTGTAAATGCCTTCCATAGTTAAGTTTCTATTGCTCAGCTAGTCAATGTCTGAGAGGTTGGTTGACTAAATAACATTAAGTAGATGGGTTTGTGTATTTTCTGCCTTCTGAGCTGCCAAAATAAATTTCTAACCAGCAGGGACAATAATTTTACCCGGTTGCAACCCAAAGAACAATGCTGTACCATTAAGATCATTCCCCTGCCTGATTTGCCTCTGATTCTCTTTACAGGCCTAGCAAACTTGGAGGCTTGCTCTCTGCAAGAGACAGAACAAGAACGTACAATGGAAATGGAAGGAAATAGGAGGGAGAAAGTATTGCTTGTCTCTTACTTTTGTGGGGAACTTAAAACAGTATACCCATTAGGGTTGCCAAGTTGATCGTACTTACCGGTGGGGGAGCTGCTGCTGGATGCGTGCCAGAACGTCACAGGAAGTGACGCACGACGTAGAGCATGTTGGGGGCGTGGCCCCGAACATTAGAGGGAAAACCATAGCGTTCCCTCCAATGAAAACCATAGAGTTTTCCCTCCACGCCCCAACGTGATCTACGTGGTTGCGTCACTTCCTGTGACGCAGCCACGCTGCGCTTCGGGGGGCACAGGGTTCCCCCTGGGGCCTGATTCCGCTGTGGCGGAAATTAGGCCTCCAAAGTGGGGGTTTACCTGCCCCCCGCCCCCACTTGGCAGCCCTAATACCCATTAACCTTTGGGTTGCAGCTTGGCAGCCCTCAGGGCCTGCATGGCATTGGAGGATGGCCACACTGAAAGCTCATAATGGTTTGTAGAGGCTCAATTCACATAGTATTCCTACTAACATGCCAGGGATATAGCACATAACCAATACCCCCTCAGTTGCTGAATCCTCTAGCCCCGTAGAATATTCTGTTGACCGAACCGAAATGTGAACCATATATCAATCCTAACCCTGAATTTTTTTTATAAGCAATGTTCCTTGAAAAATAATCCAGTATGTTTTGGGGGTTAGGCAAGGACATAGGAGTTCTGGATCTGTACTCTCTTTTCAATCACTATAGAAAACTGTAAAACTTCTCATCAAACTCATGATAAAAGAGGCTTAGCCTCAGACTGATATATAATGGGAATAACCTTCTTGTCAGGAGGAAAAGTTAGATAATAGCTACAAAACCTAAATGCTAAATGTTGATTAATAAATGGTAGAAATTATGTATCTTTGGATTCTTTCTATGATGTTTATGCCATACTGAGACACCCTCTCACCATTAAAGGAGAAGCTCTTATCCCTACAATTCCAACACAAAACATTGGTTAAACATGTCTGCCTGCCCCCCCTCACACACACAGATTCCTAAAATATATGATGTGATGTAGTTTGGCTTCACCAAAACTATTCACAAGCTATAAAAGGTTAAGGAAGCTTCCTTCAGAGCTCTGTTTATTTGATTCAGTAATGCTCCTGTTTTCATCACTAGCTGTCATTGCTGGAATATAGCTTTAGCCTCTGGCAACTGGCATAAAGAACTCCCTACTGTCTCCTGTCTCCAACTCTTATATGGTTTGTGGGTTTCGTGCAAATTTTTAACCCATTTGCCCTCTTGTGTATTTGAGATAAAAGTGTTATTAGCTCTCATCTTACAAGGGGGTATGAAGTGAATGTAGTTAATATCTGTAAAAAGGGGGAAGTAGTAATCTAATGCTAATCCTAAAACATGGACTTGCCTGAAATAGATGTACTGAGTGCAGTAAGAGCAAGAATAGATCTAAGGAGTAGAGTAGGCAGGCAAAAATATGGGCAGGTAAGAGAAATGCAAAAGCAAATCAAGGGTGCAACAATATATGGAAATACTTGTTGCCTGTACAGCAAGTACCACTGCAGTAACATGAATTTCATATGAGAGCAGACCAGGACCAGTTTAAGGCCAACTGATGCCCTAAGCACAGCCCAACAATGGTGCCCCTCAGTCCTTCTATTGAAGAAGAAGAAGAAATTGGATTTATACCCCGCCCTTCACTACCCGAAGGAGTCTCAGAGTGGCTTACAATCTCCTTTCCCTTCCCCTCCCTACAACAGACACTGTGAAGTAGGTGGGGCTGAGAGAGCTCTTTTGAGAACTGCTCACGAGAGAACTGCTGTGAAAGAACTTGTAACTGACCCAAGGTCACACCAGCAGCTGCATGTGGAGTAGTGGGGAATCAAACCCGGTTCTCCCAGATTAGAGTCAACACTCCTAACTGCTACACCAAATTGGCTCTCAGTTGCTTAACTGACAAGACATTAAGACTCAATAAGTGCTGAAGGTAAAATAAGAAGTTAAAAATTCTATTTTCTTCCAGGGCAGACCCCACAACTATATTAAATATAAACTTTTAACACTAAATAGCAGTAAGCAATAAAAGCAATAAAAGCAAATTATTTATTTATAACTAGGGCAACAGAAAAAAAATACAATTTTCAACACTATTTAATGCATTTTAATAAAATTGTTATAAGGGAAAAAATGCAAACACAAAACCTTATTGAAAACTATTTTTACTCACCCTCCCAAAGATTATAATGCAAAATATGATCTGATATTATCTCTACTGAAATTACATGATCTCAAGAGCATACTTTTCAATTTTGAAAATCCTCTTTCTACAGAAATCGATTTTGGTGGATGTTTAAAAAAGATGTTCTAATGGAGAAATATTATTTGTATGAAACAAAACATCTTTTATTCCATTGCTTTATAACCTTGAAGATGCAGAACATTTAAATATACATGGATCAAAAGATGCAAAATAATGCCTCTTGTTGCCTACCTATAGCTTTATTTATACTTTAAAAAGTTTTCTCCTCTGTTTTTAAATTGCAGAGTCTTTGATCAAATCCTCAGAATTAATTTGGCATAACAAAGGCTCGTATACATTAAACTAAACCAGGAGGACTGGGCCAGTCCTTCAGCTGGTTGTGGTGGCATTTGGTCAGGCATCGACTTTCCTAGGAGTAGTCCATACCCAACACTGCAAATATGTTTTGGAAATTTTCCTTGTTTTCTGTTCTGCTCTGGCTGTCACTTTCTGGCCTGAAGTTCCTTATTTTGGGTGGCTCTGCCCTGGCAGCTTCCATATTTATTCAGCATTGATCAATGCGCTCCTTCGGGCAAACAGTCAAGTGGGTAGTCACACCTCTGCAACAGAAGAAAATGTAAGATGCCATTTTGGATAGCTGTATTGTCAGTTGCTGAGCATCTGGCTTCTTAGTCAGAGAATTGTGTCTGATGATAGTAAGGCTGCAGCAGAACAGGCGTTCAGGGGGTTGTTTCACAACAGACCTTTGACAGACACATAACAGAATGACAGGGGGGAAAAGAGCAGAGCCTGTGGGGCAAATATATCGATGTGATCTTCTTGCAGCTCTGCAGGCTTATCCACATATTTAAAATCCCAGGCAAGGAAAGCACATTGATTTATGACACATTGGCGCTGCGCATGAGCACGGAATACTGTCATATTGCCAGACTGTGCTAACACTGTAATTAGTCAGTGTCTGCTAAACAGCCATATGTGGTACCCCTTTGAATCAATGTTAAGCCTCACTCTTCTGGAATGGCAGGTGGCAGCAAAGAGCATGAATGAAAAGTGTTGGCTGCCTAGATACTGTAAAAAAAATCCATGTGTGTGTTCATGCTTCCCTGTCTAATCCATCTGTGTCATGTGCATCTTTCTGCCACCAAGGGGATAAATAGTTATGTGTTAGGTTTTTTCCTCTCTTCTCCCTGTCCCCAAACGTTGCTTACCAGAGTGTAGCCAAATACAGGCGTTCCTGTGTTAGCGTTTAAGCCTTAATATAAAATACATGTTTGTTTTAATATAACTGAGTGGACAATATGGTGTAATCATGTATGCCCTTTGCTTGGTTGAGCCAAATGCTACTGATTCTGGCTTAGCTCAAAGTAGTTATCGTATCCAGGCATGTTCATAGAATCACAGAGTTCGAAGGGGTCATAGAGGTCAACTAGTCCAACCCCCTGCTCAATGCAGAATCAGCCTAGAGCATCCCTGACAAGTGTTTGTCCAGACGTTGCTTAAAGACTGCCAGTGAGGGGGAGCTCACCACCTTCCTAGGCAGCTGATTCCACTGTTGCACAACTCTGACTGTAAAAAAGTTTTCCCTAAGATCCAGCTGGTCCCTTCCCGCCTTTAATTTAAACCCATTATTGCGAGTGCTATTCTCTACTACCAACAGGAACAGTTCCCTGCCCTCCTCTAAGTGACAGCCCTTCAAATACTTAACGAGAGCAATCATGTCCCCCCTCCACCTCCTCTTCTCCACAAATCCCTCAACCTTTCCATAAAGGGCTTGGTCTCCAGGCCCCCGATTGTCCTCGTTGTTCTCCTCTGTACCCGCTCCATTCTGTCGACATCCTTTTTGAAGTGAGGCCTCCAGAACTGTACACAATACTCCAGGTGCGGCCTGACCAATGCAGTGTACATCTTGCAATTTGGATGTTATGCCTCTGTTGATACACCCCAAGATTGCATTAGCCTTTTTTGCTGCCACATCACACTGGCTGCTCATATTTAACTTACGGTCCATCCGTACCCCAAGATCTTGTTCACACACACTGCTATCCAGAAGTGTATCCCCCATCCAGTATGCATGTTCCTAATTTTTGTTACCCAGATGTAGAACTCGGCATTTATCCATGTTGAATTGCATCTTTTCCACATCCACCCACTTTTCCAGTGTGTTCAGATTTCGATGAATTCTGTTTCTATCTTCTGGTGTGTTTGCTGCTCCTTGTTACAGTGCGCATATTGATAATACAGAATCTGGAATGTGATGCCTATTATTAAGATAGCTTATGCTCCAAAAGAAAACATACAGATTTTGAACAGGGTTGCCAAGAGCCACCATGGGCCCCAGGACAAAGATTTCATCTCTCCCTCCCCTTATTTACCCTGATCAAAATAAAATATTATAACAAAATGAACAAATCACTTGTTCCCTTTAAATGGCTTTTGCAAAGCTGCAGAGCATGTGAGTGAAGGCTAAATGGTGACTTCACCCACTTCTCGTTCACTTCTGGGTGGATGAAGTCACTGCTTGGCCTTCACTCGCACACTACGCAGCTTTGCAAAAGCCATTTAAGGGGAATGTGTTCCCTTTAAAAGGCTTTTGCAAGTACCATCGACACGGACCTTTTGAACCACCTGGAAGGGTCGTGGACTCATGGGAGGTCCATGTCAATGGGATGCCATGAATCACAGACCACAAACTGGGCCCTGGTCCATGGTGTGGTCCTGCCCATCCCTAGTTGTAACCTGTTCCACGTGTTCAACCACCAAAACAGATTAAAGCAGTTATCATGTTCCATTAACCATGTATGTAAAGGGGGGGAGACATCATTTTACCATTTTGTTAGATCCTCAGGAAATATTACTCTTCCCCTCTCCTGTTCATATTAACAAAGGTTTGCTACTATACTACTCTTAAATACATTCTGTTGCCAAGCAGGATAGGGATGAGAAGGTCTTGAGACCAAGAACTGAAAATAAAGGGGTGTGAACATGGAAAATATAGGTGGAGGGAGAGAGAAATGAATGAGAAAAGTGCGGAAAAGAGGCAGAGAAATTAAGGAAAATAGAGGGAAAGGTTGTTATATCTTGCTGTAACACCCTAACTATTGTTTTGCAAGATCTGGCTGAGCTGGGTGCAAGGAAAGCAAGAGAGAAAGGCTAAACTATTATTGAAAATTACATTGGTTAGAAGGCTGCAGGCAGGCCG
The DNA here is from genome assembly GCF_001447785.1 of Gekko japonicus. Lineage (NCBI taxonomy): Eukaryota > Metazoa > Chordata > Lepidosauria > Squamata > Gekkonidae > Gekko > Gekko japonicus. Next base: position 2,084,815 of record NW_015173673.1, read on the forward strand.
ACAGTAGCATCTATCAGCTGGGGTTGCTTGTCTTGCTTCATTGCTGAATTAGTTGATGGGTTTAGCATGATCTGTTAGGCAAGTTTGCTTCAGTCTGGGAGAAAGGGAAGTCTAGCCAATAGACAAGTGCCTTTACTGTGTTCAGACTTCCCAGCACCCCTAGTGGCTGCAGCCAGAACTGCATTAAAATAAATGGAAAGACCTTCCGCTAGATGCAGCATGAGACTGGCTTCAAGGGCCTTCCAGTTGACTTGGGCCCCCTGAATTTTATCCCCCTGGCCCCCTCTGTTGGCAGCCCTGATTTTGAACACAGATCTACCATGAGATCAAGAGAATCCTGTTGTCTTTGACCAACAATTGTTCAGTTGACTTGGGATGATTGTATCTGTTCTGTGTCCTTCTGCGCTTGGAATATGGCATACAGACATGATTTCTTTCCTGAATTATGGAGTGCCAATTAATTATCTTACATTACAGCAACATGGTTGGAACTTTAAACAAAAATTCATGATTTCTGACAGAAGGAGAACATCTAAAAGCCAAAAGAATGACATTTTCACAAGTCAACTTGAAAATCATTTTAATTATCCTCTGTAAATCTTTGATGATATAACCACTGCTGGCAGATTTTTAGGGACACAGAGAGTCAGACAATTATCGTACCTAAGCCTTTTTGAAAAGCATAAGAAGGAGCATAATAGGATTTCCTGCCTTAGGAACCAAGATATCTTGGGCTGGTAGTGCATTCAGAATTATACCAGAGTCCTTCACATGTGCATGGACAGGTTAAGAGAAGTTATAAGTCATTATAGAGTCATTTGTGAAAGTCTCATATCTAAAAAATTTCTAAAAAATAAATAAAAAACGGATTTAAACCAATTGAAAATCTTGATTCTTCTTTGATCTCTTTGGGTAATGTCAGCCAAACTGCAGATAGCTACGTTAATATGAACAACAAGGGGCAGACTGCTAATTAAAGCTACCAGTTAAAGTCTTGGTGAGTCAGCATCCTTGGGTCTGCCAGTTCCATAGCCAGGAATTTTTTGGGGGGGATGCTGGGGGTGCTGCTGCACCACTGCTAATTTAATTAAATATAAAAAGATTCACTGGCAGCTTTCTCTCCCCCCACCCCACTTGCCTCAAGTTCCTTGTCAAGCCTTCTTCTTCCTCGAGTTACTCACCGAGCTCCAGCTCACTCACTCCAGCTTACTCCCCTGCCCAACTCACCAGATAATCTGCCTCTATAGCCAAGTTCCTCAGTTCTGGCACCACCCCCCACTGAACATTGTCACTGGCAGGTTGGGGCTGTGGCAACAGCAAGAAGAAGAACAACAGCACCATGTCCTGGCTCTGGCTCCAGCCAATGGACTCCACTTCCCAAAGTGGAGTCATGTGGGCATGCCGCCTTCATGCTGTGCTGTTGGTGTCTCCTTGGGGCCACCTCCGATGCCAGCCATTACTCCTGAGGCTCACCTTAAGAATCACTTTCCAGACTGAGTTGCAGGTCAGGTGGTCTCAGTGCAGCTCTCCCTTCAGGCCCAAACTGCTCGGCCTCAGCCTGGGTGTGGTGTGGTGGGGATGGGGGTGCTTCAGATACAAAAGGGGGTGCTGTCCTTGTGCCCCACTGCTGACTACAGCCCTGGGTCTGCCCCCCACCAGGGCCGCCCCGACTCCAGAGACCCTCACACAAATGAGCAAGAGCACTGCTTCAAGCTGTTTCTAATGCATACAAGTTGCCCCCACCTTGTGGGAGCTGGCAGCCCCTGCCCCATGCCTGTAGCTAATGTGGGGCCAATGGGGCCCGGGCCCATAGCAGTTTTTATGGGGCCCCTTCCTGAGCCTCGGCTCCCCTACCCCAACTCCCCCTGATTGCCTGACAGCCTGTTGGCAAGGGAGGACAATGGCAGTGATTTCAGAGGCTGCCCCTGGTGCTGTGCCCTGGGAAGAGGCACTGGGGCTCCTTGGGGAGGGGGGGAGCTGGACCTGGACACTCCACAGGGAAGGCCTGCCCTTGTGGGAGGGGAGGGGGGAGGGAGAGGGAGGGAGGCTGCAGCCACTGCAGCCCTTGCCCTGGAGCCTTTGATTGGATTAGCAGGCAGGCCCCCCCAGGGCCCCCTCCCTAAAAAGTCCTTAGCTACGGTGCTGCCCTGCCCCACACAAAGCAGGGAAGGTGGGAGCTGCTGCAGATGTGAGCCAAGAGCACAAGCTGGGTGGAAGCGGCAGTGCTCTTGCTCTATCCATCTACCTGTAGTTGGAGGTGTGTGTCAGGGCTGGAGTGGGCCTTCTTTCTCCTTCCATCCCTGTCTGTCAGGGGGAGGGGCCCTTTCTAGGTCCATTTTGGCCTTCCATTTTGCCTCTATGCATGCTATTTTCTTAATGAAAAGAGGTTGGTTTAATCATTTCAATATAATCTGGTTGAATCAGGGAAATACTGTGGACAATGCCTGGCAGTTTATTATTATACAACAACTTGTAATTGCACGTAACCACATTATTTATACATCTTCCATTAAAACTGAATGTGTTTAGTCTAGAATTTGGACTTAGTATTTATTAGCCATTGCTCAGTGATAGATCACATGCAAAATGATCGACGTTCAGTCATTGGCATCTTCAGTTAAGTATCTTAGGTAGAAAAGGCTGAAAGATACCTTTTTCTTCCTAGGAGTAGTAATAGTAATCTAGCAGTAATGGTCTGAATGATGGGATAACTTCATATGTTCAATAAAATAATAGCTGCTTTTAATTTTTTTATCAAGACCTTTCTAGTAATTTGTTGTACGTTATTATGATAGAAGCCTTGACTTCCAGCTTTTAAACTGGTATTTCTTAATGTGCCTTCAATGGTATTTCTGTATACAGAAATTAACAAGTGAATGTTGCCACAGAAGTCACTTGCTAATTGTTTCATATCTAGCTGCTGTCACTTGATGTTGGCAAACCCCAGTAGAATCTGCTTTTTGATTTTAAAAATTCTGTGATAATTTGAGTTAAATTTTAAAATTTAGGTCAGATATTTGTTGTAGCAGAGGCTATGACAGTAATCATTTTAGAATCATAATAGGATTTTTTATTTATTACTGTTAAGCCCAAGAAGTATATAACATGTTTAAAATATGCTCTGCAATTCAAAAACTTTTAACTAGAGTGTTTTGGAAGAGATAATGATTTGAGCTATAAAAACCTGCATACCGTGAAAAAATTGTTGTAGCCATCTGGCAGAACCTGCACCTTCTGATAGAAATTTCTGTTGGAAAAAAATTAGGGAGATTATAACACATTTTTCTCCATACAGCTCATTTGGTATGCCTTCATATCCTTCATTAGATGTTGGTTCCTTAGAACGTCTGTCAGGCTATCTTAAGTATTCACTAGGGTCAGGTTTTCTGTGGGTTGCTTTATACGCACATTTACTACAACAAGATCTCTATTAAAAAGCAGCTTGTGACCAATTCAAAATGCATCCAGGGGTCATTTCGTAGAAAATGAGCTAGGGGGACTCATTAGCATAACTCATTAGCATATGCCACACCCCCTGACATCACCGGAAGTGTGTCATAAGGCCACACCTCCTGACATCACCGGAAATGTGTCATAAGGCCACCACCCCCCGCCCCCAACGGTCCCGGCCGCCGGTGCCGGCCTTGCAGCTCCACTGCCAAGCCCCATGAGGGGCCCGGCGGTGGACCTGCAAGGCCGGCGGGAGTGCAAGGAAGCCCCGCGAAACTCCTGCCTCCTCCTGGCTGAATGAGGGCTGGAAGCGGGGCGGCCGGAAACAGGGGGCAGGGCTTCATCATGTGCCCCGCCCCCGTACCTCACCCGGGGGAACTGTGTTCCCCCGCGTTCCCCCCCAAAATGACTTCTGCATGCATCTATAAGTCCAGGGAATGATAAAAGGACAAGATGGAATACTACAGTTGAACCTAAGCAGATCTCACCCTGAACATTGCCTGTGATTCTCTCCCCACCTCCCTTTATCCTGCAGTGGTGTGGTTCATGGAGAAATGGGAGGATTGGTGGTGGTGGAAAGTGCCATCAAGTTGCAGCCAATTTACGGCAACCACGTAGGTTTTTCAAGGTGTAGCGGGAATTCTGAGATAGAGAGACCACCAGGATTCAGCAAGGAGAGTCAACAGTTGTTTATTAAGCGCGCGGTACAGCCGAAAGCACCTCTCTGGGCACTTTCAAAACAGGGCGTGTGCCCCGAATGCAGGGAGGGATGGACTTTATACAGTCCACAGAGTACAGGAAAAAATATTTTCCTGGTTATTTCTTATAACATTAGCATGCAAGATTATTACAGACATTGACCATGAAGTCTGAAGCATTGTGTTCTTTTGCAAAACCACAAACATCCTTGGCTGTTCACATGTCTCTTGTGGGTAAGCTACGAGTTTCTGTTATCAGCCAGGTGTTAACTTTCTTCATGATAGAATAACAAGCAGTGTTCAGCGTAGCCTTAGTAACGGGCCTAACGATGCCTAATATGGTCATGCAATCTTGTCTTCCTACTTGCTAAAGCAATGAGCTGTTTTCTTTTTCTCTGTTTGCAAAAGCTATGTTCCCTTAATGATTTGCAAAAGCAAATGCGTTTCCCTAATGGAATGGCCTTATAATGCAAGTAAATTGCAGGTAAATGCTTCAAAGGCAAGAGACAAACAGAGGTGGTTTGCCATTGCCTGTCTCTGTGTGGCAACCCTGGACTTACTTGGTGGCCTCCCATCCAAGTACTAACTAGGGCCAACCCTGATATCAGGTGGCAGTCAGTTGAGCTTCACTGCTGTCTATGGCTGTTTAGCTTTCAGTATAGATAAAAGACCTTGTAGACTTTGCAGGACATAGGAGAGGGATGCAGCTGCCTTCTAACCACCCTGCTGAGTTTCATCCATCTGGAAGATGGGAAGTGCTAGTTCCTGCAAAGCACCATAGATGCTTAAGTTTAGTACTGGCTCATAGTAATGGCCCTGTTATATTAATATATTTGATGGGCTTTTGAAGATGCACATTTCCATGCATGTCAGCCGGAATTCTAATACAGATCACCCTTGATCAGGTTGGTGGTAATGCACTTATACCAGTCTGTTCATCCGGACTGATAATATGGCTGAACCAGCACTGAAGCACTGTTGGAATGGACAGCAGGAACATAGAAAGTGCGTCTGAAGAAAGTAAGCACAGAGCTGTGTGGTGTATGTGGGTTTGGAAAGCCAATAATACCTATAAAATGATAAAGCACTGGTGTGACTCCATGAGCACCCAGCTAGATAGTGCTGCTGAACATACATATTGCTTCTGAGAAGGCGGTAAAGAACTGGAATACTCTTTCACTTGCCCTACAGATCAACAGCTGACACAACATTTTGAATCTCAGATGAAGCATACCCTAGCAGGTTTGGATAAAAATCTCCTGGAGGGAGAGAGAGATTCATTTATCAAACCTAGACTCGATGGAGCTGTGACCGAAACAGCAATATGTCTTATCACACTTGCTGATTTGTGCTAGCCACACAGGTGCTGGATCTGTTGAAAGATGATGCCCGAAGAAGATTGGCTAACAATTAGTCTGCTTCATGAGGGCCTGATATTCTGAAAAACATACACAGCATCCCAGGTGGGCCAGACGGCTTAGATAAAATAAAACACATGCTGAAACTGTTCTCGAAGATGTAAATAATTACATTTCTTAAAGAAAATCTTGTTTGCTCTAATGAATGCTGAAAAGTCCCTAAAAGTGTATCAAGAAAGCCTTAGGCACGTAAGATTCTTAGGCACACGGTCTGACATTTTTGTCCTTCTCCATTGCATAATGTGCATGGTGTCTCCTCTTTAGTGATATTAACAATCTCACTGCATTTAATATGGAATGTTTCAATCCTTCAGGCTTCCAGCTTGGTTAATAGTAAGTCCTGATTGTTAAAAGCATCCCTTTTTAATGGTTTGAAAAGGACACTCCTGGTAATGTTTTCAATTTATTTCTAATCTGCAAGAATGCTGGCTGGTTTGTTTCTAAGAGCCTCCTGGGAAGTCCTTAGCACCCTCAATTTCCATTGATTTAAGTGGCAATCAGCACCCTACTGGAAATATCTGCAGAGACCAGTACAGACAGCTGGAGCAGAGAGCTGTAATCATAAGGCTGATGGAAGCAATAGGTGGCTTCCTGAGAAATATGGTTTATGTTATTGCATTTGGACTTGTTTTTTGAGCTTAGCCTAGGAATTCAAAGGGATATATTAGAAATTAGAGTGCTTTAGGTAGTCACAGAGGCCGGCTTTTGAGGGTCAGGGTCAAGTCAGTGTGGCTGTGTGTGTGTGTGATTTTTAAATTATATTGTAGGCTAATTGCAGTTCATTTTTGTGCTATATTAAAGTGGGTTTTTATGCCTTTTTAATTGTTAACTGCAGAGGTCTTCAGGAAGCCATGCGCTGAATCCTAAGAGTCAGTGAGCTCTGCTTCCCTTGTGAAAAAGCAAAATTAGATCATGCCTCTGTATGCTTAATTGATATTATTAATAAATCTAGGTCAGTTAATTAAAGGATCTCAAGGTTAGGCCCTTACATTAAGAAAAGGGAGTGACAGATTCTCATTTTCATATATATATCAGGGTTGCCAGCTCTGGGTTGGGAAATGCCTGATTTTGGGGTGGAGCCTGGGGAGGGCAGGATTGGGGGTAGGCTTGCTATTCCCCAGGTCCAGGCAGGGAATCCCCCACTTATGTGGGCTCCTGCCCATCATGGACCAGCTGGCCAGTGGGAGGAAATTCCCCTCCCTCCAAACAGCATCATCCTGCACAACGCTCTGATGTCACCCAGAAGTGTTGTCAGCGCATTGGGGGTGGGATGACACTCTGCTTTTGGGGCAAAACTCTATGGTTTGAGGTCACTTTTACCATACAGTTTTGCCCAAAAAGCAGAGTGTTGTCCCCAATGTCACTGATGCACTGATGTCACTTCCAGGTGACATCAGTGCATTGCGCAATGCCCAGCCCACCCCCAAAACACCCCCCAGAGCCCCCTGCTGGCGAGCTGGAGCGGCCTGGCAACCCTAGTTGGGGGGAGGAACCTCCATGGGATATAATGCCATAAAGTCCACCTTTCAAAGGTGTCATTTTCTCCATGGAAACTGATCTCTGTAGTGTGGTGATCAGTTATAATTCAAGGAGATCTCCAGGCCCACACAAACAATACAGGATTTCTGCAATGCATGCAAGGAAATGCTGCGCCTGATCTAACTGGAAGTTGTTCTAGGCTTCTAATGCAGTTATGTTTAATTTAAGTGGGCTGTTCTAAAAAGGATAACTGTAGTATTTAAATTTAAATAAAAATACAATCTGATTTAAGCAAACCTTTTAAAGTATTTTAAGCGTTTATTTTTATTCTCTGCTGGATTGCCTCCCCCACCCTAAAACAAAATTGCATCAGTGGCATGACCAAAGATAGGGGGAAAGTGGGAGCAGAGAAAGCAAAGGGGAAAGAGGGAGAGGATCATCTCTCCTTATATATATTTGAGTTTTCATGTCCCTCTTGCCTGAATGTTCCACACGCCCCCACAGCCTTTCACTCCCTGATGTGTCACTCACCGGGGCCTCTACCCATTGGTGGCTGCGTTGCCTGAGTCCTGCCCTTCATTTTCATCTCGCACCGCGACGGAGGACGATGAGGTTTCTGCTGGGACGGAAGCAAAGCTGCACCACTTGAAGCAAAACCTCGCTCCAGCCTTCAATGGGCTGCTTACGGGGGGGGAGGGAAGCGGAGCTAAGCCAGGAGGCTCCTTTCGTCAGCCAGGTGCCCTGCCTGTCCCTCACCCGCCGCTGGTGTGCAGTCTCGCAGCCGCACCCCCACACATGGAGCGATGCCCGTGCAGAACTCTGTCCCCCGCCTGCTGCTTCCCTTTCCTCGGCCGCCCACACTCCTGCTTTGCAGACCGCCACTTCCAGGGGGGACACATGGGTGGGATGCCACTGAAGCTCCTCTGCGAGCAATGTCAATCTCCTCCCGGGCCTGCCCGTCCTGGAAAGTGCCACTTCTTTGCTCAGAGCGGCCGGCCTCGAAGCGCACCTGGCAAACTGATGCTAAAAAGACTTCTCCAGCCCAGGCCACTCGCCCACAGCCTATTTCTAGAGCTTGTTGTCTCCATTTCCAGAACAGGCCTTCTTCCTAGTATGCAATAAAATAATTAAGAGTGGAGCTAGCATTTCCAGAACTCAGCTGTTGACCTGAATGGTCAGTGTTTTGAAAGTTTTGAAAGAACTGTAGGGGAGGGATTAAGTAAAATTTTAGGATGAGTGGCCTGAACCAATTGGACAGGATATTTTCTGCTTAGTTTGATAGTTTTATTAGCTCTGCCCCTCCCCAATGTCCATCAAGGTCTGCCTCAAGGCACCAAGCATACCCAGTCTCTTCTCATAATCCATCAGATACTGTTCTCTATCACCTGACTTTACCACATTCTGCCAGGATACACTTCTGATTCATGATACATTGAACCTTTGATCCCAGGCTCTGACCCCTAAGCCTCAGGGGACCATATTACAGATTGGGACTAAGGAAAGATCCTAGGTCTGAATAGGAAGACCACTGTTGTAATGGACAGGAATAGTGCCAATATAACTGTGGTGCAGCAATCCAGCCACTATGGTACACAACAACCATTCAGGTATTTAGAATTAGCACTGTCCTGAACACTGTGCAATGTTCCCTCTAAGCTATGGAGACTTGTGAGCAAAAATTCTACTTTGTGAGCTACTGGCATTAAAGTAGTGAGCGAGCGATTTGGCTGCTGCATCAATTAATTTGCTCTGGAGCCGTCCTTCCTGAGCTGAGACAAAAATGTGTGAGCTGGAGGCTAAAAAATTGTGAGCCAGCTCACACTAACTCAGCTTAGAGGGAACACTGGTTAGGAGTATGGAAGAATGCCATGTACTTTGCCATATAGGGGGCAAATTTTGTTCAATAATAACATCCTCTTCCATAAATCCCTTCTGCACTTCCAAGTAAAATTCCCAGGGACTTGAAATTTTCAATGATGACTAGTGGTGTCATTGATAAGAGAACATTCTTGAAACTAAATTATTGGATTTTTTTTCTTTTAAAACTGCTTTATTACTCACAGGAATTGTCTCAATCGACAGTGAGAACTAAATTACTGGATCAATTGAAAAAATATTGTTGCAGGTGGAGAATCGATGGTAACTGAATCTAAAGGGTGATATTACAAGGATCACAAATAGCTGGGGAAGATAACTCTGTACTTAGCTTGAGCTGTTTTCTCTAAAAAGAGAAAAGAAAAGAAAAACATATAACAACCATCACAGGAGCTGAATGATTATTCGTCTATAAGCAACTCTTCTGTAAAAGCTGTTGTTCCATCTTAAATTGGAGATTAATGTTATCTATGCATATTTTCATTGGTGATAGGTCTTGTCTTTAAAGGAACCTGCCCAATATCTTTAAAAGGTGAATTTGGGTTCTGAAATTTGTAATCTTTTTGCAGCCAGAGGACATTTAATTAAATTAGGACCCTAAGATCTGATTCCTGTTTTTTGTAAGTCACAAAACCCAACAGAGCAGAGGTTTTAACACTAGATCCTTTGTCTGGGGTAAATTCCCAGACCCCTATTGGACTTGGGGGGGGGGGGGCTAGGGGAATGGCTCTACAACTTTTTCTCTTAGGGCATTGTCACCTGCACATTAGTAAACAATATCCCCAAAGTACAGCCACGTACATGTGTTTGGGGGATTTTTATACACAATAAAGCACCCAGGGTACAAAACTAGCTTGGAAATATATTAATTGCGATTATGGGGATGCTTTTCTACCACAGCCCATTAAATGTGTTTGGAGTAAAAAAAAATCCCATTAGTTACCCCTCAGAAAACACTGCTCCAGGGAACTATTTTAAGCACTTGAGATAAATACCAAGCTTCCTGATAACTGATGACCCTCCCCAATAATATGTAGAATATCTATGTCACCACATAGAGAGATGTTCATGGGATAGAAAAGTACCCCAGATCCAGGGGTCATTTCGTAGAAAAAGAGCTAGGGGAACTCATTAGCATAACTCATTAGCATATGCCACACCCCCTGACATCACCGGAAGTGTGTCATAAGGCCACACCCCCTGACATCACCGGAAGTGTGTCATAAGGCCACACCCCC
>NW_015173673.1:2095188-2097706 GCF_001447785.1 Gekko japonicus
CAGCCGGAAGCGGGGGGCGGGGCTTCGTCATGTGCCCCGCCCCCTTGTACCTCACCCAGGGGAACTGCGATCCCCCGCGATCCCCCCCGAAATGACCTCTGCCCAGATCAATAACAAAATTTACAATTGTAAATGTTACTATTATTCAATTATTTTCTTCTTGTGCAAAGGTGTGTTTTCAGGCTCTGGGTGTTCGAATATTTTACAACACAATGCCTTCTGTCACCACAACGTTTTGATTATGGGACTTTTTTCTACCTCTAAATACAGTGGAATTTGGCTTGGGGTAGAAACATATCCCAGTTGTCTGCCTCCATGTCACGACCGTGGTATTCCTTGCAGGTCTCCCATCCAAATACTACTCTGGGCTGACCCTGCTTAGTTTCTGAGATCTGACAAGATTGGGCTTGCCTGGGCTATCCAGGTCAGGGCCTCAAGTCTTAAGTGTAAGAATTAAAAAGCCTAAGGAGGGCGCTAAACCTTGATCAGCTAATTCTTACTATTTTTTCCATTTCCATTTCATTTATTAGCTTCATTGACCCAAGGTCTTAAGCCAAACATGCAAACAGCAACTATAAAATGCATTACATATAATTCTTACTATTTTTTTTTTAAAAAAAGATCTTCCCCAAAGGACATACTGGTGACCAATTTATCAGGGACAGGCTACCCCTAACATAGTGGTATAGATAAAGATATATAGAGCAGAGGTACATCGGTGGATATTAGGCACAAGGTATAGATAGGAACTCTCAGTCTGGGGCAAGTAATGCTCTGTATTCTTGGTGCTTGGGGGGGGGTCAACAGTGGGAGGGCTTCTAGTGTCCTGGCCCCACTGCTGGACCTCATGACGGCACCTGGTAGTTTTGGCCACTGTGTGACAGAGTGTTGGACTGGATGGGCCATTGGCCTGATCCAACATTGGTTTCTCTAATGTTCTTATGTGTGTGTGTGTGTGTGTTTGTGTATAGGAACATAAGCTTATGTTGGAACATACGTTTCCCATCCAGCCACTAATCAAGCTGAGACCTGCAGCATCACACAGCAGCTGTCATACAGTTTCTACAAGGAACCTGTCTCACTTCCAACACAGGATACTTTCAGACAAGGAGCTCCCCACATGAAAATTGAGATGATACACCTCCGAGGGGATTATTATATCTCAGACAAACCAGATTCTAATAAGTTATCAATTGGGATGGATGATGATGGTAATACTGTTTTCTTTTTTCCTGTGCATATATTGTTTTCAGTCCTTTTGTGCCCAGACATCACCCTCTTCAGACTGAGAGTCTCCAGTCTGATGGATGCAAGATAGAGAGATCATGTCTCCTCGCTAACCTTTCAACTTTTGCAGCATTTATTATGTCTTAGTGGCGGCAGCATGAGAATGAGTGCAGCAGCCTCGGTACACATAAGTGTGTGATTGACTGAAGTTTCGTTCTTGGATTGGAGACAGTTCCAAAATTTGTTCACACATATGCTTCATTTTCTACAAAATTAACTACACAGGAAAAATAAATTCCTCACTTTTGTTGTTGCTGTCAGGTCACAGCTGACTTATGGCAACCCTGTAGGGTTTTCAAGGCAAGGGATGTTCAGATGTCATTTGCCATTGTCTCCCTCTGAGTAGCAACCCTCAGTTTCCTTGGTGGCCTCACATCCAGGTACTAACCAGGGTTGTCCCTGCTTAGCTTCTGAGATCTGGTGAGATCAGGCTAGCTTGGGCTATCCAAGTGAGGGCTTTGTTCTGTAGATTTTAATATTATTTATTGGCAAGTGTCCAGCCATGCAGTTCCTCTGACAGAACAGGATTTCTGTTAGCAAAAGATGGGGTGGTGGTTTGTCACCAATTCCCTCCCTCATTTATTTGCCTCTATGCTGTCCCTGGGGGTCCATTAATTCCCAGGAACAAAACTTTAGGGTGCTTAGTGGGCTGCCATAAGAAGGTATTTGTGTGGGAGACGTCCTGCTCTGAACAGCCTCTAGGTGGTTGGAAACCTGACATTATTTCTCACTACCTTCGAAAAGGAGACTGTGGTTGTATCTTATGGACTGTGGTTGTATCTTGTGGATCGCTGTGGTTGTATCTTGTATACATTTGGCCTCTGTACTGAAATGTGACATACTACTGTTAGTCCTTGTATTTCATGGCCACTTGGTCCTATTAATTATTCAGACTGTTTCTCTTTCCATGTGTAGATAAATACTTGCCAACTTAAGATATTGCTTTGTTAAAAAAAAAAAGATATTGCTTTGTTCATGTGATAAAATGGGTTTTAGCCTGCAAAAGTTTATGGCATAACACATTTGTTAGTCTTTACAGTGCCATGGGACTCTTCATTGTTCTTGCTACTTTGCTTCCAACAAACGACTGAAATTGTAAAGAATCCCACTGGAGTACCGCAGTAAAGAGAATGCTAATAATACCTAACATTTTCAAATGGCTTCACACACATTTTCTCAGAAATCCTTACAAAATCCAATAAAGTTGCTCAATATGATTATTCCTACATTG
>NW_015173673.1:2097744-2112790 GCF_001447785.1 Gekko japonicus
AATGCCGCTGCTGAGCTCATTACTGACCTGAGGTTTGAACCAAGTTTTTCCTGGCTCATACTTCTGACCTCCACAATATATCATGCTATGATTTCTCCCCCCCCTTGTATAATTCTTTAAATCTCACTTCCCACAATTGGTGTCATTTGCAGTTTACAACAACTCCATTAACAATAAAAGACAAAGCAGTCCCACAACAAAATGGAATCAATAATAAGAAGCTGAACACATTAAAGAAAGAGAAAAATAAAGACATCCCCCACTCAAAATAGGCTATGATGTCACTAACGAGATGCTTAGGAAAATAAAGTAGAAGTCCCGAGGAGAATTCTCAAGAAATGAGGCACCACCACAGAAAAGGCTCCTTCTCTGGTTGACATGTGCCATCAACTCGCAGGCGACTTATGGTGACCTCATGGGGTTTCCAAGGGAAGAGATTAACACAGGTGGTTTGACATTGCCTGCCTCTGCATAGCAACCTTGGATGTGGTGTAGTGGTTAAGAATGGTGTACTCTAATGTGGAGAACTATGTTTGATTCTCCACTCTTCTACATGAAGCCTGCTAAGTGACCTTGGGCCAGTCCCAGCTCTCTCAGAACTCTCTCAGCCCCACCTACCTCACAAGGTAGCAGGAAACAGAGATGCTAGAGGGATGAGTGTTTTTTATTTGCTTTCAGCTGAGGAGATTTAGCTGAGGGTACTGTGTGGGAGGATAGTGTTTGGGAGTGTGTGGGTGAGTTTCAAGTGTTACAGAGTCCTGGCTGCTTGAGAAAGGGTGCTTTGTTTGGCTGTAATTGGATTGCCTGGGTGTAATTTGAATAGCTGCTGTCCCTGCCCTCTGCTGGGTTTGGCTTCTATTTAAGGCTGCACCTTGCCAGAGGCATAAGCCAAAGGGCTCTTGGCCTAGGGACTCTTAGACTAGGGGCTCTGTAAGAAGCACAGGAAGGACCAGAAAGACAGAGTCCTAGTCTCCTTGTGTTCCCAGTAAGGTAAGTAAGGTAAGTAGACTTTCCACAAGAAGAGCCACATAAATATGAAGGGTTTTAAAAGGGGGATTATATATAATTATTTTTTAAAAAGCAATTATGAAGGCAGAATGCCAGCAGGGGGTTGGGGGCTACATGTGCCCAATGGACAGAAGTCTTGGGTGTGTGCCTGGTGCAAGGAGCTCCTGGTTCTCAGGGAATGAGTTTGCACCCTTGAGGCCAAGGTGGCTGACCTGGAGAAGCAGAGACAGTCAGGCACATGGAGAAGACTCTCGGGGACTTTTTAGATATGTCCCACTCTGAAAATGGCAGCCCTGCCGCTGTCAGGGAGCATGAGGGCCAAGAGGGAAAAGGGCACCATGCTGAGGATAAGGGGAATGTGCCCTCAGAAGGGACCTCTTCTTCAGTTGGTGAACAGGTATCCTTTCGCACCAAGGAACCATCCCTGGGCAGGGCGGAGGGAGGCTCTTGGTGGTTGGTGATTCAGTCCTTAGGCAGATAGACAGCTGGGTGGCAAACCTGCATACTGACTGTATGATGACTCGTCTGCCTGATGCGAAGGTAGCAGACATTATGTGTGTTCTAGATAGGCTGGTATTTTATTTATTTATTTATTTATTGACATTTATACCCTGCCCTCCCCGCGAACGGGCTGGCTCACATAACGCACGAGGTGCATTCGGTATACAAATTACAAATATAAATACAAGATTAAAACAATTTAAAATCAGTTCTACAGATGCATAAATAGGCTCCTAACATCTTGCGCACAGTGGGGAAGACTGGGGTGATGGAAGATGTTACCCCACCCGCCCAGACGGTGATGGGGAGGAGCCAGTGGTCGTGGTGGTACATGTTGGCACCAATGATGTGGGGAAATGTAGCCGTAAGGTCCTGGAGGAAAATTTTGGCTGCTAGGCATGAGACTCAAGGCCAGGACCTCCAAAGTAGCCTTCTCAGAATTGCTACCTGTTTCACGCTCAGGGCCAGAGGCACAAATCAGGAGTCTCAATGCGTGGATGAGACGATGGTGTAGGCGGGAAGGGTTCAAGTTTGTTAAGCACTATGCTTTTTTGGAACAAGAGGGAGCTGTACAGAAGAGACGGTCTCCACTTGTCCCGAGAAGGAACCAGGCTGCTGGCGCTTAAAATCAAAAAGGTGGCAGAGCAGTTTTTTTAAAATATCCAAAAATATAAAAGCACATGAAATTGTTGCTTACATAGACCATAATAGTATGTTTTATGATGCATTCTTCAAAGCTGTTGTGGAGCATTGTCCTTGAGTATTCCAGTTTATGTTGTCCTACATCTCTGTTACAGTTGCCAGCTCCAGGCGGAGCCTGAAGATCAGCCAGAATCCAGGCTACAGAGACCACTTCCCCTGGAGAAAATGCTTGCTTTGGAGGGTGGACTCTATGGCATTATATCCTGCTGAGATCCTTTCTCAGGTTCCACCTCCAGATCTCCACAAGTTTCCCAAGCCAGAGCTGGTGACCCTTAATTCTCTGTACATATTCCGTACCTCCCCCCGCCTAGAGTAGCCAATCCCCAGGTCCCGGTGGGGTTTCCCCCAGTTTTTGGGGCTTCTGCCCACTGCCAGTCACATGGCTGGCAAGGGAAACCCCACCCCCAAACAGTGATATAATCACATTGGGACATTGCGCAGCGATGCTCTAGTTTGAGGGCAAAATTCTGTGGTTTGAAGCCAGTTTTGCCTCAAAACCAGAGCGTCATCCCCCAACATTACCAGTGCGATGACATTACTTCTGGGTGATGTCATTGCATCGGTGATGTCCCAGAACACCACCCAAATTCCCCAGCCAGTGTGACAAGGGGACCCCTGCCCCATTTTTCTTATGTTTTCTAAAGCCAATAGTTACTTTGTCATGAACCCATATATGACTTCTGCGTTTAGCAATGAAGAAACAAAGTCTTTTAGATAGAATTGATTTTCTTGTCCACTATTGCAAACCAGCCTTCATGCTGGGTTTAAAATATCCAAAAATATAAAAGCACATGAAATTGTTGCTTACATAGACCATAATAGTATGTTTTATGATGCATTCTTCAAAGCTGTTGTGGAGCATTGTCCTTGAGTATTCCAGTTTATGTTGTCCTACATCTCTGTTACAGTTGCCAGCTCCAGGCGGAGCCTGAAGATCAGCCAGAATCCAGGCTACAGAGACCACTTCCCCTGGAGAAAATGCTTGCTTTGGAGGGTGGACTCTATGGCATTATATCCTGCTGAGATCCTTTCTCAGGTTCCACCTCCAGATCTCCACAAGTTTCCCAAGCCAGAGCTGGTGACCCTTAATTCTCTGTACATATTCCGTACCTCCCCCCGCCTAGAGTAGCCAATCCCCAGGTCCCGGTGGGGTTTCCCCCAGTTTTTGGGGCTTCTGCCCACTGCCAGTCACATGGCTGGCAAGGGAAACCCCACCCCCAAACAGTGATATAATCACATTGGGACATTGCGCAGCGATGCTCTAGTTTGAGGGCAAAATTCTGTGGTTTGAAGCCAGTTTTGCCTCAAAACCAGAGCGTCATCCCCCAACATTACCAGTGCGATGACATTACTTCTGGGTGATGTCATTGCATCGGTGATGTCCCAGAACACCACCCAAATTCCCCAGCCAGTGTGACAAGGGGACCCCTGCCCCATTTTTCTTATGTTTTCTAAAGCCAATAGTTACTTTGTCATGAACCCATATATGACTTCTGCGTTTAGCAATGAAGAAACAAAGTCCTTTAGATAGTAGAAAAGAGTCCAGTAGGACCTTAAAACTAACAACATTTGTGGTGATCAGTGACTCTTGAAATTTTGTTAGTCTTTAAGGTGCTACTGGACTTTTTTCTAATACTACAGACAGACTAACATGGCTACCCATCTTGATCTATCCTTTAGATAGCAACTTTTGCAAAAACATTTCACTTCTCCTCCCCCTCTATATTCAGTGAATATTTGTAAGCATATAATACCATCATTGTACATGGGGCCTCACAATATAAGAAAAGAAAAAAAAGGAAAGGAGCTTGCCATTACAGTGGGATGGTGGAAGAAAACGCAGGAAGGAATTAAATGTGTTAAAATGCAGTTAAGCTGAATTTAGGTCTCAACTGCACATAATGTGAAGATCAGATTTCCTAACATATTCTTAATGTTGGAATTTGGATCAGGGCCATTGTGCAGTGGGAAATGACAGGGCTAATCATTTCTCCTGTCCACCTTTTCCCCAGTAAAAATCCCTGCAATAGCTGTTAACTCTGGTATGAGATAATAGTGGTGTTTCTCTTTTTCCTTTACCAAAGATAATAGCAGCTTGGGGGAGGGGGAGATTTCTGAACAGGATGTGAGAAAGAGGTGAAATGTATTTTAAATAAATAACATAAAAATAAATTAATTAAATGCCCCCAGCTCACAGTCCTGTGACCCAATCCAAACCAGGACCTGTACCAGATGCTTTTAAGCCTTAAAAATGCATTGGGAGATCCATAAACCATATATAATGTGTAGTTCAGCACTTGGACTTGGTTGACGTTGAGGATGAAGACTGGAGGTGGAAAGGAAATACTTCACGGAGGTTTTGAGGAGAAATAGGGAAGGGGGCATTAGGGCTGCCACCCTCCAAGTAGGGGCTGGCATTCTCCCAGAATTACAATTGATCTCCCAACTGCAGACATCAGTTCCCTTTGAGGAAATGGCAGCTTCAGAGCGTGGACTCTGTGGCATCCATCTCCAGTGAACTCCCTCCAGTCTCCAGACTTATTCCTCCCCAGGCATTGCCCCCAAATATCCAGGGATTTCCCAAGCCAGAGTTGGCAGTGGGAGGGGGCATCATGTAATTATTCTGGCAAGGAGTTCCGGGCATGAATACAGCCATTCCTGATGTTACCAGGCCAGAATAGATATGCTTTGTGGACTCAATAGATCCTGCTTCCCTATATCTGACAGCAGTGCTAACGTAGTTACAATACAGAATGTCAATTTCTTGTACATTTATCCCTAGTAATAAAATCTCATGCTACCCTTTTCCAGTCCGAATAAAGGTACTGATTTTAGGTCGTCCCCCCCCCCCATCTCCTATTGCTTTTTTCTAAAGAAAGCTCATTGTGTGTCATCAGATCACCTTTCTATCAAGCTGACCCTTTTCCATGCCAATGGAAGATTTGAAGACATTTGAGCAAGTGTGTGTGTGTGCGCCCACGCATGTGTATATGCGCATGTGTGTTTATGTATATGATCAATTGGTGAGTTGCATGAAGCCTAAAAAAAACAGGTCAGAGGAATGACGGAGCCCACTGCCTGTTTTGTAATTCTAAAGTTCGTTCAATGCATTAAGGAGATTAATGATTGAAAGGGCTAGGACTGGAGCCAGCAAGGGACTGGAGAGCACCTTCTGAGGCTGGAGGATTAATGTAATTTCATGGGGAGAACGACACAGTGATACAACTACTTTCCTCTCCCCCTTTCCTTTCACTGTACTGTTTTGTATTCACCGTGCCAGCTCTGCCACAACCTTTCCGGGCTGTTTGTCTGCATGACCAATACATCAGCTGAGAAATTTGTAAAGTGCCTTTTCCTCTTCCTGCCCTTCCAATATTTCTACTCCACATCAATGCACCAAATGAGGGGTCGCCAACTGCTGCAGGTTCTCATCAAAAAGGTCTGCATGGAAAAGATGCAGTCTGCAGGGGAGGGAGGGAGAGAGAGGGAGAGAGAGACTGTATTGGTAGGGGCTGCAGCACAATTGCACAAGGCATCATCGGATTATCATCTTGAATTTCCTAGTCCCCTTCCCTTAAATTTTGCTGGGTGATGGTAGCCACCACTGGAGCGAAGCAAAGCAGCTGTGTTATGTCGAAACAAAAACTATATTCCAGGGTTTTTTTGGGGGGGGAAGCAAATACCAAAATATATGGGAAACAAATTGCCTAAATCAAATATTAGCTGATTGAATCTAGCAAGGCACTTCTTATTCTCTTGCAGTTTTTGCCTTGCTTAATTTAAAGATAAATAGGTCACCATCAGAGGCTGCGTTGTTGCATTGACCCATTTAACTATTGGGCTTTATAGATGTAGAATTAACTTTTCAGAAGGCAGGAAGAAAATCAAAAGAGGAGAAGCTTTAAGAATTAAAAAAACCCCAAAAAACCTCATGACACTGTGTGATTCTAGGTGAAAATGCATGCACAGTAGCATCTGGGACCCCAATTAAGGTGAACAACAGGGGATGCTGATAGAAGTGGTCTCACAAAACCAGGCAAATTTTCAATCGGTAACAGTTCCCCCCCCCCCCAGAAAAATGTTCTTTTGGACTGGTGTACCAGAATTGGTGATAGAATTTCTGTTATGGGTTTACCCTCTTTCTCCCTCTCTGTCTGTCTCTCTCACACACAGAGACGCGGTAATGAGACAAACAGCACCTATTGGAATGTCTTCCTCTTATACAACTAGCCCTGACCAGGCTATCCTGATCTTGCCTAGGATCTCAGAAGCTAAGCAGGGTCAGGCCTTGTAAGTATTTGGATGGGAGACTACCAAGAAAGTACAGGGTTGCTTTGCAGAGGCAGGCAATGGCAAACCACCTCTGAACGTCTCTTATCTTGAAAACCCTATGGGGTTGCCGTAAGTCAGCTGTGATTTGACCGCCAAAAAAAAAAAGAGGTCTCTTCTGTCAGGAGAAAAGGATGACAATCCTATAACTATCAGGATTGTTAAGTCAGAAAAGGGGAACTGGACAAAGAAGCTCCCAGAAAAGACAGGGACATTTTGGAGAAATTGCATCAGTTCTTAAAATCCAGCTTTCTTTGTGTCATTTATCCCACATTGTTCTAGAACCTTACGGCAGGTAATAACTTGGTATTACAGTAAAATATATTACTGAATAGTGAAACTCTGCACTGAAACCTAATAAAAATCTAACAAGGATAAAAATTAGTAAAAATATATTGAAATAAGATAAGCTGGAGAACCTGACCACCCCTCCCATTAAAATATCAGCAGAGCCACGCCAATTAGAAATAGCAAAGAGAATTAGTCAGCAAATTAAACAGTAAAAAGTCACTGAGGTCAGAGGACTTTCATCTGAGAATAGTGTCTTTTAGAATTCAAACATGAAACAGAACTGTTAACTAAGATACATTACTTATTAAAATCTATCTCTTTACTGGCTGTCAGGAAAGTGGCTAATAGACCACCATTAAAAAACAACAACACAGAATCCAGACAACAAATGGCCTGTGAAACCTAACATTTTCTGGGAGAATTGAATTAAACACATTATTAAAGCTAGGATTGTTAAACTTGTTAAGGAACATGTGTTGTTGCAGAAAAGTCAACAATATGATTCTACAAAGGCAAGGCTGCAATCAGATGGGCAAGTTGCTCCTATGTCACGGTGGCTCCCAACCAGATTTGAAGTGCACAATCAGATGGCAACATCTGCCTCCCATCCCTCAGTCGTTGGCCCCCCATCCTCACCCCCAACATTCCCAACACTAGATAAAGTCCGGTGTTTACAACTGAACTTGTCTTACAGCAAATTTCCAGGTGTCTGATGATCTCTCCCTTGCACACTCAAGCCACTTGGTGAGGTCTGATGCTTCTGGTCACTGGCCACCATTTTTTGCAGTTAGCGATGTGTGCATAGCTGCATAGCTGCTTCTAGTGAATAAGCAGTTATGTGCATGTGCACATTAGAGGGTTTTTTTAAAAAAAGAAGCTGCCTGCTTGCCCTCTCCATGGTGTCCATGCAGTGGCTGTCTGAACGGTCAACTGCGGGGTGAGGCAGGAATAGGGTGGCATGTCTGGTTGCACCCCTCCAGAACAAATAGCTCTGGAGAAATCAGAGGCGCAGTCAGACTGTGCCAAAGCCTGCCATCTGACCGCAGCCCAAGTCTGCCTTACTGAACTATTAATGTTTTCTGTGGGTATCAACAGATAAACAGACCAGGAGTGTCCGATGAATATAGGGTTATTTGGATTTTCAGAATACTTTTAATTAAAACCTGTTTTAAAAAAAAAAAAAAAAATATCCCACACTTTGGCCTATAAGCCCATGAAGTGACTAACAAAATTTAAACTTAAAAATATCTAAAACCAGAAGAGTAATAAGTAAGGAAATCTACCAACTGTGAACTGGTAACTGGTGAAAAGATTGGGAATTAAGGATAGATGGACTGTCTTCACTAGTGAGAAAATAGTTGCCCCCCCAACAAATTCAGCTTTTAAAAAATATAACCATCATCTTATTATTAATTTTTATTTAACAGGATATATAATGAAGTTGCATAAGCACGTGTGTGCCCATGCCTGGAAGTCATGGCAACCTCTGGCAACTCCTACTGGGGCATGAAGGATGTTCAGAGAAGTGGCTTAATAGCCTGCCTCTGCCTCCCAGCCCTGGTATTCTTTGGAGGTCTCCCATCCAAATACTTGCCAGGGTTGGCCCTGCCTAGCTTCTGAGATCAGGCTTGCCTGGGCTCTCCAGGTCAAGGACCAGCTTTATAGGTTTAATTATTAGGGACAAAATCCAAAACAGCATAAAGATCTCCCAGACCAACTAGATTTCTTGCCAATAAAGTGGCAGATGGCAGGCTATATTAATAATTACACAAATGTGCTCTGTGGGGGAATAATCCCTCATATATAGTACTCTTTCATGTATGTTATTTAGAATATTGCATCCAAGAAAGAACCATTGGGTTTATCTCGCACAGTAATTCTGCTATCAACAGGAGCCAGTCGAGTTTTGACTGCATTTCCCTTCTCTGTCTAGCTCCCTGCTCTTCTCTTTGTATAGGTTCCAAGCTGGGGTGAGGAGTGAGAAGGGGTTGATTGTATAGGAAGAGGTGCCAATTGAGTTTCCCATACTGAAGGCACTAAGCACCAGCTTTATCTGATGCACCTTAGGTATAAGAAACTCTCTCCCAGGCCAAAGGGATGCTGTATGAGTTACTGCTACATCTGCATGATCAATTAAACCAATAATAAAGGGTGAGAACACCTTTTCAAGATTATGTTTATTCTGCAAGTAATGGTCAGGATTTGTTGGGGATTTCTTCCTCTAAAACAGCGTACATATTCCGCCAAAACAGCTGGTACATATTCATGTTTTTTGGTGGGGTCCTTTTGCTCTCAAGTTGCAGCCAGTTTATGGCTACCCCATAGGGTTTTCAAGGCAAGAGACAGACGTGGTTTGCCATTACCTGCCTTTGTGTAGGAACCCTTGACTTCTTTGGTGGTCTCCCATCAAAGTACTAACCAGAGCTTGACCCTGCTTAACTTCCAAAATTTGACGAGACTGAGCTAACCTGGGCTATCCAGGTCATAGCAAACTAGTATTTGTCACTGGTGGTGGTGGGGGGCAATCCTTTCTCCAGTATAATTTCTTTTTCAGTTAAGAGAACTTACTATTGGACTATTAATATTACTATCATGAACGTCTACTGGCTAGTATCTGTAACATTACTCGTGTGAGCGACAGACCCCAGTCATTCTAAAACAACAATTAAAACTTAATTTAAAAAAACGTTTCTTGTTTGAATGCTTCCTGTTGCACCGCTCCAGAGGGTGTACTTGCCGAGCATTGTGAAGTGTTGATTGAAATGCCTGGTGAGCACCAGCAAGGTTGCTCCATCCTCCACAGTATTGTTTAACCATCTGGTGAATATTTTTCTCCTCTTTTTCTTGCTTTTTACCTAAATTTGATTTAGTCCGTTCACTCCCCCCCCCCAAGTGTTGGAGCTGCATATCCACGGTTTTAAAAAATGGGAGGAAAGAATGAGTGTTGGATGATCTCCATGCAAGACCACTTCCTACACTCATATCCATTGAGTATACAAGATACAATACCATTGCTGTAGCACCATTCTGCCTCCATCATATTCAGAGACTTGTTTTTGTGTGTGAATTCCCTAGATGTAGCATCTTCCTTATCTGTGTCCTCATACAGAAAAACAATTTTGGGCTTCCTGCTTAATTGTAATGGTCTTTCTCATCTTCCTGAAGGCTTCTTTTATTGCTGTAGCAGACCTCCTGAGTAATTTGATCAGCTGTAGCTTGGAAAGGATCAGGGAAGCTGGAGTTCTGGTCTGGGGAAACAGAGGGAGCGTAATCCCATTCAGAATTGGTGCCAAGACTGCAGTCAAGCATATTTGGACAGAAAAATACGTTATTATTCTCTCCCCACCCCTGCAAATTTCTGAAGGAAACCTGATGTGAAAGCAAGTCTTCCTGCTTATCAGAGGAGGTCTGTCACTCGCCCAAATGACTCAAACCTTCCAGTAATGTAAATTGGAGATTATCTTATTTTCCAGTGAACTTGATGAATTCCACAGGTTCCAAGTCTAAAAGTGGTCAGAATATTGCCTTGCCTAATAGGAAATATCAGCTGCACAACATATTATGGCCTTATATATTTTTCCAAAATTATGTAGCATTGCCAGTACCAGGATAGGAAATTTCTGAAGGGGTGGAGCCTGGGGATGGTGGGGTTTAGGGAGGGGAGTGTCTTCAGCTAGGTAGAATGCCGTACAGTCCATTCTCCAAAGTATCGATTTTCCCCAGGGGACCTGATCTCTGTCGTCTGATTATCAGTTGTAATTCCAGGAGATCTCTAGGCCTCACCTGGAGGCTGGCAATCTTATACAGCTATATATAGGAATTATTACAATATTTTATTTATTTATTTATTAAATTAGATTTAAGGCAGGGCTCAGGGTGGTGTAAATCAACAGGAAACAATCATGTATTAGTTGAACAATTAAAAACAGTAAAATATAATAAAAATACAGCAAACAACCTGGTGGGATGGCGTTAAACTATCAATTATTGTATTTACCACATGTGGATTCAGGAAGGGGCCGTAAATATTCCGAAAGGCTGTTTACAGGACCTGTTACCAGGTACATGAATATAACTAGTTTCAGGTGGGGTAGCTGTGTTGGTCTGAAGCGGCGGAATGAAGTTTGAGTCCAGTAGCACCTTTAATGCCAACAAAGTTTTATTCTGGGTATAAGCTTTCATGTCCACGCACACTTCTTCAGGTACATTGAAACAGAAGTCACCCACCATTACATATAGGTAGAAGGTGAGGAGGGTGTTGCCAGTGTGAGACTATCTACAACATGGCTGGCTAAGTAGAAAAGGTGAAGAAAGTTGGGAGTGTTTAGGCAAAAGCAGGAAGTGTGCCTTTGGCCCCCCCTCAAAGTTACAGGCACCCACATCACCTTTTATGGTTGCATGATCAAGTTCCTGTCCTTTGTCTCAGATTCTTACTACAAGACATGCAGTTCCCTGCAAATAATTAATCAAAACTCTCTTCTATGTGAACCTGCAGTTTGTTTATAGCAAATCTGTAGAAAACCCCCCCACTTATGATGGATAGCCGCTTAAAACCACACAAGAATCTGGCAACCACTTGCCCTCCTAGGCAGTAAAGTCAGGGTTATTGTTTTCATCTACTTTAACCTTTGGACTCTCAGGAGATATGTATGTGAACGGCCCCTCCAGTTTTAGGAGGTTGTGCTATTTCTTGTGTTGCAACCTTGAGATGTGTCATTGTTCTTTCCAGATTTCTGCCTGGTGAAGGCTATGGTCAGATAATCCAAATCGAAAATTATTCAGCTCCATATTTGAAAAAGGCCAGAAGACAGATACAGTTAATACTTGTCAGTTTCTGCAATTTAGAAACAGTTGCTTTCTTCAACTAAGTGCATGCCTCTAACACTGAAGTGAAAGGCTTTGTGCTGATCCGAGAATCATCGTAAAGTCCCCCCGCCTGACTTTTTGCACCTACTTTTTCATTCAGTAACAGACAGAAAAGCTTCACTACAAGGGAAGTAGAAAAGGACAGAAAAATTAATAACTTGAGTACAGCAGCAGCAGGACCAAAAGGCATTAGAAAATTTTAGCTGTGGTTATACCGGGTCAGCCTTGAATTTAGAGCCTGGCCAGTACAATGAGGCCTCGTCATCTTTTAATCATTTCTTTCTTGTATTTGTATCTTGCTTTTCAGAGCCTTTTCTTGCATAGTGGCTCATGTCTTTGAAGAGTGACAAGCCTAAAAGAAGGGGAGTATAGCGATAAGGCAGAAGAGGGAGATCAGTTTAACAGTAGGAAGTTAGAATTAATTTCCAGACTGGGGTCCAGTTGATCTTCATCCTCCTTCACAGGTGTTCTAGCTTGAACAGAGGAAGTGCAACTATCCTGAGATTCGGAGCCCCTGGTCAGAGACAAAAGCCTGGGTGTCCTTCCTCCCATTCAAGTCCGGTCAACTGCTACAAAAGCATTGTTCTCTCTGGTTGGGAAAGGGGAAGCAAGTTCTCTGCAGCAGCTCATACTGTGGCCAATAACAGGTTCTTCTTCCTCTTTTAGACATTTGTTATTGGACATACATTCAAGGAAAGAGGATCCCCGTTATATTTTAGTCATGTTCCTTTTCTCATTCACAGTGCAGTCCTGAGCAGAGTTACTTTAGTCTAAGGGCCAAACTATACATTCTCTTTTTGACCTGGACCCAACCAACTCACTTTCCCTGTGCTGTTTTCCTGAAAAAAAGCAGCCGGGGAGGGGGGGGGGGGTAATTTGCTCTGGGGAGGGGGGGGCAGGAGCCCTCCCGGGGGGAGCAGGAGCCCTCCCCCCAGGCTGTCATCCTGAGCCCAATCAAACTTGTGGGAACTGTGTGAATGCAGAGAAAGTGAGTTCCTTGGACCCGACTCATCAGAAAATGTAACATGTACTTAGACACTAAACTCACTTTAGACTAGAGTGACTCTGCATCAGTAAATTAAGCCAGTTTCAGTGGTATCCTAAGCACCCCTCCAAGCCTCTTCAGAGGACTTAGAAGAGTGTAACTCTGTTAAGGATGGGACTGTTTGAGTCCTTACTGTGAAACAGAGACTCCAACCCTCTCTACCCATTCTAACCTTCAAAAGTTTTAGTGAGGAAAAGGACCCGTCTCTTTTTCCTGTGTTTGCCATGTGCTCAGCTCGAGGGACAGTTAAGAACTTTGGATAACAACAGCAGCAGGCAGTCATCTGGTGGCACAGAGGGAGGAGCTTATGGCCTCCCTCAGGAACACAGCACAGACTGAGGAACAGCAGCAGATAGAGAAGCTGTATATCAGCCACTGGCCCTTGATGTCAGCATCAGCTTTCTAGTCTTCAGATTTATAATTTAGAGACTTTCCCTTATATTTAATGGTGTTAAGGAACTGGTAATCTGTGCACATTACCTAACATTATATTATGTTCATGGAGGGACTGGCCATTTAACTTACAGGGAAATTTTCTGGTGGGCTGCCACCCTAGGGGGCCACTGGTAGCCGGGGCAGGCAGAACCAAACCCAGCCAGCACCTCAGGACTCACTTGATTAATCAGCAGTGGTAATTGGTATCAGGACCTTGTTGCAACTCCGGAAGCTGCAGCTGGTGCAGAATGCAGCAGGATGTGCACATCCAGCCTGTGCTAAAGGCACTGCGCTGGCTGCCAGTAGCATACCAGATTCACTTCAAGGTGCTGTTTTTGACCTTTAAAGCCCTATATGGCCTGGGGCCTGCCTAACTGAGGGACCACCTTTCCCCTCATGTTCCCCAGAGAGCACTGAGGTCGGGGTCTCAAAACCGTTTGGCCCTCCCTGGACTGAAAGACACCAGACTGGCCTCTGCCAGCGCCAGGGCCTTCTCAGTAGCGGCTCCACACTGGTGGGATGAGCTCCCGGAAGACCTCATGGCCCTGCGGGAACTTCTACAGTTCCGTAGGGCCTGTAAAACAGAGCTCTTCCATGAGGCCTTCGATTAGGAGCCATTACTAATAACAACTGACCTGTCAATGCCAGGCCCCTCCCCAATCCTTTGCCCCCCTCCCTCCGCCTTTGCTGCCCACAGCCCTTGCTGCCCTCGGCACATGTCAGGCAGGGGGGAAAATCCCCCCGCACACTTGCTGAAGTGTACAAAATCTGGTTTTTTTGAACACCAGCTCATGGAAATGGACACGGTTATCTCATTCTTGGGCATCCCCATGTTACAAGATGGAAGATGCTCGCCCCAGAGATGCCTGCCCTTGGCGGAAAATGGCTGTTCGCACGGAGCCATCTCACCACCAAGACGGCTGCGAGCTCCCCCCAGATTGACTCGCCCATCAAACACAGTTAGGACTTGCTCCCGAGTAAATGTGCCTCGCTTGCAGTGCCAGATCACAGCGCCCCAGGCTAGGCAGCCCTCCCCATGGAAAAAAACAAAGCTCCCTCCCACCAACTCACACTCAAAGCCAATCCACACAGCTACCCCCAAATAATGTTTCCGAAGGGGATGATTGTCCATCGATCGAGGCTCATAAAATTTTGCATGCCCAACACACACTCGGAGCTCCGTGTGCATGTGGGGTTTTTTTTTGGGGGGGGGTTAAGCTTTTTTTGGGGAGGCTGACATGTGCTGCCTGCTGCTGCCCCAGCCATTCTTGCTGCTGCCGGGAGGTCAGAGCAGAGGGCTGCTGAGCAGGGACTCCTGTTGCCTGCCATGCCTCC
Organism: Gekko japonicus; assembly: GCF_001447785.1. Classification (NCBI taxonomy): domain Eukaryota; kingdom Metazoa; phylum Chordata; class Lepidosauria; order Squamata; family Gekkonidae; genus Gekko; species Gekko japonicus. The sequence continues at coordinate 2,112,257 of NW_015173673.1, forward strand.
CTCCCGGGTGCCCGCCTGCCTGCTTCCCCAGCCCCCCCATGTAGCTCTACTCAGAGACCTGGGCACGTAGGTATGGCCAGCCAAGTCCCCCCCAGGATCATGCCAGAAGCAGCACGGGAGGAGGAGGAGGGGGAAAGGGAGGCGACATTTGAAATGCCCTCCGCCTGCCCCATTCAGTCCTTTGGTGCCAGCGAGCCTTTAGCCCGCAGAAGCATGCAGCCCGAGGCGGGCAGTCCTGCTCCCATTAAGGCATGAACAGACTGTCACCTTCAGCGGTTCTCACCATCCCCCCTCCCCGGCCGTCTTTTTCACTTTGGGAACACAAACCACAAACCACAGACCATAAACAACTCCCTGTCGACTATGGGAGTGTGTGTAATTTAAATGATATATGTTTGTCCTCCCTTACCCCCCTCATTGTTAGTCCCGTGTCAACAAAGAGTAACTGTACATCGCTCAGAGGCAGCAGCTCTGCAAGGATTGAGTAATTAATAAATTGAAAGATTATTATTATTATTTTTATTATTATTATTA
>NW_015173673.1:2112869-2116713 GCF_001447785.1 Gekko japonicus
TTGCTTTCTCCCTTCCAAAAATCTTATTAACCAGCTTTATTTCTCTGGATGGCAGGGCCCCTGAGAAAAACATTGGGCCCCCGAGAAAAAAGTTGTTAGATACGGGGCTGGTCAAGGCCCTCTATGTTAACACCAACAGCCTGTTATGTATTAGACACTGACGGTGGTCATACTTTGTTATAATTTTATCATGGCCTATCGGGATGTTACTGCCACCAGCACTTTATCTATATTTGTGATTTGTTATGTGTGAGTTTTATGACGTTGCATTGTATTAATACATCTGGGTTTTAATATATTAATTTTTTAATGTAAGCCACCCTGAGCTTGCCTCGGCAGGGTGGGCGGGATACAAATAGAATTAAATAAATAAATAAGTTCACCAATTCTGTTTTCCTGCTGGCAGCTTTCAGGAGGGGCATGGAAAAAAATTCTTTCCCCCCTTGGGTCTATTGGACCTGAAAAATATTAGTATTCTGAATCAGAAGGGGTTTAAAGGTTTCCTGAGTTCACTTGCTGAGTTGTGCCGCTGTGGCTCTCCCAGTGAACTCAGCAATTATTTGTACTTTAAAAACTTTCTGAATTAACTCACCGAGCCATGTAAGTGCAACTTGGTGAGTAAACTCAGAAGTCGTTTAAAGAGACTGCGGTCTCTTTAAATGCCTTCTAGCCCCACCCAAATAAAAGCTGAATAATAATCGGCTTTTATTAGGGTGAGGCTATTTTGGTGGCTGAATACAGATCTCTGATCTGTATTTGGCCAAATAAATACCTGAAAAATACCAATATTTTGGGGGTATTTATTTGGTTTGGTATATACCAAGCACATACCCCAAATGTCCACAGTTTGTGCTGCTGAGCTGAGTGACCCCTGCAGTGGTGGGCCTGTAGCTCCACAGAGATCTCTCAGCCTAGCTCACGCCAGAGGGATTTTTCCAATCCACTCCTGATTGCGCCAGTTCTAGAACAAGGCTTAGAGAATGCTGCATCTACCAGCGCGATCCTAAGGAGAGTTGCACCCTTCTAAATCCACTGACTTCAATCAACAAGATTGGGAACACCATCAATGAAAATGAGCAGACTGAAAAGACTCAAAGCAGGAAAACCAAAAGAAACAGAAAGGGCATAATTGTACACCTCTAGAGGTTTCCCTTCAAAAAACACTCCCAGTTGCTTACCAAGTACTGGAATGATTAGCTTTCACCACAAATTCATGTGACATTGTCAGGCCTGAGGCTGCCCAACAATACGCCAAACCAAGTAGTTGTTAGCTAACTTAAATGGAGCGGTGGCGCAGGCAGTTAAACCCCAACTTTTATTTGTTGGGGGGGGGGAAGGAGACTCGTCTTTTCTTACTAATCTCCTACAATTTGCTTTCTTCAACTTTCTGGATTTATTAGGGAGCTCCTGTTATGCCAACTTCTCCAGGAAATCTCCCCAGATTTACTGCCCATCACCAGTTGTATTTCTTTGTATGCAGCAGGTCCCCCCTCCTACCTACATGAGATGATAAATGTAGTTTGTGGCCCTCACCTCCACCCCAAATCAGTCTTATGCAGGAGAAAAAGCAAGTCTGGTCTTGATGTTGGGGGTGGAATGCTTGGAATCTCTCTGATCTTTTTCCAAGGAACATTTCCTCCTAACAAGGACAAGGTACAAGGAAACTTTTCTTCCACTGTGTTTAATACAAGGCCTCCAGCTCTGTGTATACTTTTTTGATAAATTAAGCACAATTTAGCCAGGCCCTTCATTATTATGGAAAAAACGGAGATGTGCTACTAATTGTATTTGAGTTTGGATTCAAATGTAAAGAGAAAACACCTCCCCCTTCTGTTATCCAGATCTGCCATTGAGGTCTCCTGCCCTGGGAACAGTTTGCAGCTTTGGATCTAAACTCCATGTCCTCATGCAAGCTATTTTATTCCTTACCCAAAGTGGTGTTGGTAGCACTAAGGAAACATCTTGAAAAAACAAAGTGGGGATTTTAATTTTCTAAAAGTTGACTAGGGAGAGTCTGGCCACATTGGGGAATGTTTCATTCACCCATCTAGTGAGGAAGGTGGGCTATGAGCACTGGCTTTTTGGACCCTAGAGGCAAGATGGAGAAAAACTTCCTGTCCCTTTAATAGAGACATAATATATGGAAATAGGCAGTTGAAACATTTCATGGCATGGAGGTAAATAACATAAATAACCTGGTAAATAGCATCCCATTAAGTGTCTATTAAAGGGACAGAATATTTTATCTAGAGGGCAGCTGATAATCCTAGGAGCAGGACAGGAGTCAAGGGGAATGGTGCTTGATTATCACCTTGAGGATTTCTTTTCTTCTTTTTAACACCAGGGCTATTTTTGGGCAGGAACGCACAGGAACGGAGTTCCGGCTGGCTCCCAAGTTGGCCACACCTGGCAGGAACTCATTAGCATAATAGGCCACACCCAACAGCAGGAACTCATTGGGATTGGCTACATTAGGGGTGTGTGGCCTAACATGTAAAGGAGTTCCTGCTCCAAAAAAAGCCCTGGGTTTTGACAACAAACAAGGTAAACAGAGTAAGAAGCAAAAGGTGGGTGTGGCTGGATGACCACACTTCTGATAACATGGGGGTGTTGCCTAATATGCTAATAAGCTGTGCTGTCAGGGGCGTGGCCTAATATGCTTCTGAGTTCCTGCTGTTGGGTATGGCCTATTATGCTAATGAGTTCCTGCTGGGCTTTTTCTACAAAAAAAGCCCTGTTTAACACTAATGGCAAATAGTGGCTGCATAGGGCTGCCAAACCGCGGCGGGGGATCCGTGCGTCGTCGCGGGGGACAGCGATCCACGTCGCCGTTGCCAGGGCGACGCGTAGCGTCACATCCTGGCGACGCCGGTGCAACGCGGATCGCTGTCTCTGAAAAAGTGATGTCAATAGTATTAGCAACCTCATTTTGCACACAAGGGAATTTGTACTGCAGACTTACAGCTTCGTTCAAGCCAGATTGAATCCACACTGAGTCCCCAAACCTGTTCTCATTTCCAAAGCATAACTCTTGAACATGTAAAATAATAATAAAATACAGTGCCTTTGGGCATATTCAAAATGCCTTTCCATTATCCCTGAGTAAATTGAAGCCTGCCCTTTAAGATTACGGAAAGGACATCCAGATCAGAAGACATGGATTCTAGGCAGGCTTCAGCCCTGTCAACTCTCTTGGAGCAAAAAGCTCAACTCAGTAAAAGCAAGAGGCATCTTTGTCCCCTGCCTTTTGCAAAGAGGTAGGTAGTTCTTATTGCTTCGCAATGAATGAAAGTGAACAATTTGCCCCCTGTCAGTTCAGGCATTATTCTTTTTCCAGACAGAGTTCAAACCCCCTTGCACAAACTGAGTCAGCACAGCTATCGCTACTGTTATAGTTATAACTTCTGCTGTAGATAATTAGAGTTTACGGCTAAAGAGTGCTATTTATACTAATGCAGTAGTGGGGTCATGAGTAGTAGTTAAAACACTTGTTTTCAATGAGTAAATATTGAATTATGAAATAAACCTGAAGCTCAAAGACAAGTTGACTTATGCGTGAGGAGCATCCAATGCCATGTTACATGCCCTGCTTTTAGCATTATGTCTAAATTCTGAATTTCAGTTAGTTTAAGGCAAGTCCATGTAGGGCTTTTTCCAGGAATTTTGTGCAATGTTGCAGCACATAAGAACACTGAAAAGTTGCCTTATGCCTTTTTTAAGTTGGCAAAGTACTCCACCTTCCTGCATTGTAGGTATGTCCATAACTCAGTGGTAGAGCATCACCATTTGCATATAACATGATACCAGGTTCAAATCGCAGCACACCTGGTTAAACCATGATTCT
>NW_015173673.1:2117598-2139409 GCF_001447785.1 Gekko japonicus
CTTCATTAAATGGGGCCTTCTGTTCTAGCTCAGCCCTCTGGTGTTTGTATCCACATCATCAAGTATAAAACAGTGTTGGAACCATTAAATATGACTGACAAATGCCGATACCACAGTACTCTGCCTTCCCCTATCCCATATACATAATAGGATACTGTCTCAGAGTTACTTCCAAATAATCGGATTCATCTCCATCCTTTCTGTCATGTCTTCCTCATTCTCAGGCTATAGAAATAATTAACTATCTATAAGGAGCAATTGTTCATACTAGAAATGTTATTGCAGAAAAATTCTGGATGTTGGTACATAGTCTGGTAATTTAGAACTTTATAACTGCAACTGAGCTATAGTCACAAGAAAATGCCTCCTTCTCTCAAAACACAATGAACAATGCTATTCACAAATGAGAAATGTGTAGTTTATATGGTAGGTGGTTGTGGTGTGAATTGTACACATACCACAATTATGGCCCTATTTAAGCAGTATAATTTGCATTTGACTTCACAAATATTCCTCTGTATTACATCACGGATCTTGAAATGTGATTTATTAATTTCCCTCAGTAACCTTTTCCTTAATTGCAGTATTTTCATTAGTTCCCCTGCTCATATCTTGCTGACAACCCATTTTTTAAAAATATATCTGATACAGCCAGGAGAATTGGGCTTTGAGCCCTTAGTGCATACTAGTCCACATGGGTTCAAATTAATCTTCAGCCAATAGAAGATGGAGTATAAGGCAATCATGGCTTCAACCTTCAGCATGCCAGTCTCTAGCCGTACCATTGCATTAGATACGCATCTCGGAACTTGGAGCACTGCTCTCAAAAATTTCGATTGGACTAGCTCCAAAGGAGCATAGCTAGATGGAGGCAGCCTCATCTCCCCACTGCCAATGGCTTCTGACTCTCAGGGAAGGAGAGTTGTTTTGCACTGCTCACCCCCACCCTGAGGATAAAATCCTAGATTTCTCCTGGAAGTTCTTTTAAAAAAATGGCACATGATGAAAAGAATCAAACATGAATGCTGCTCTCTGTTTGCTAAACAAACAAACAAACAATTCTCCATTGGTGAGACTGATTCAAACTCATGTGTGATGAGTTTCCAGAAAGAAAACAATAATGGAGGCAGGGTAAAATGGAGGTAAGCCACTTTGGGTCCCTGTTGATGAGAAAGGCTGGGTTTAAATGAAATGAGTCAATCAATCAATCAAACAGCATGCAACAAAGATAAGGGAAAAACAAGTTCTCAAAAATGGCAATTATACAGAAATAAAAAATATCTCTCTTTTGGAAGCCTGTTTCTCCCATGTTTGCATGTATCATAATTATCCCTGTATAAAGAAAGCTGCCTTATCTTGCCTGAAGGATCACATACATCCTTATGAACTTACTCAACTGCTAGGAATGGTTGCCAACCTCCAGGTGGGACTTGGAGAATTAGCTCCAGGAATAACAAACTCCTACATATGTGCAGTTTTATTCACATATCTGTGGGCAAGATTTCTGATTAGGAGGAGGAGGAGGAGAGTTGGTTTTATACTCCACTCTTTACCACCGGAAGGAGTCTCAGAGCGGCTTACAATCACCTTCCCTTTCTTTCCCCACAACAGAAACCCTGTGAGGTAGGTGGAGCTGAGAAAGCTCTGAGAGAACTGTGACTGACCCAAGGTCACCCAGCAGGCTTCATGTGGAGGAGTGGAGAATCAAACCTGGTTCTCCCTAGACTACAAGGATCAGTTTCTGTGGAGGAAATGGCTGCTTGGGAGTGTGCACTCTGTGGTATTCCACCCTGTTGAGGTCACTCCCCAGGCTCTACCCCCCAAATCTTCAGGTATTGCCCAACCCAGTGTTGGCAGCCATACACTATGGTCATCTTCTGTGGTCCTGCTTTGGGTGCCCTGCCTTTTACGATTAGGTGAATGGCAACCCAGAAGAGGGCCTTCTTGGTTGTGACACCAAAACTCTTCTATTGCCATCTTTAGGATATGGTTGAAGACAAGCAACTGGTTGATTCTGCATCTAGAAATTGCTCCACATTTTCTCAACAGGGAGGAAGAGGTGCAGCTCAAAACCACATTCAGATATCTTAGGGCAACGCCATACTGACTGCAAAGTCACCCCTGAACGGCCATAAGTCTGTGCAGAAGGTACCATAAAATCTGATTATTGAAGGAAGCAAAAGCAGCATGCAGTGTAGAGGGTACCATAAAATTCGATGATCAAAGGAAGTGAAAGCAGGTTGCAATGCAAAGGGGAATTTCTGTTCCAACGTGGGTTTCGTAAAACAACAGAGGGAAAAGCCAATGCAGAATTGCCCGTTGAGAGATCACGAAGAATCAAATATCACAAAAAATACACGTTGACATCCCCTTTACAAAGATGCCTGAACAGTCACCAGTTCTGGTAGTGATCTTCATTAAATGGGGCCTTCTGTTCTAGCTCAGCCCTCTGGTGTTTGTATCCACATCATCAAGTATAAAACAGTGTTGGAACCATTAAATATGACTGACAAATGCCGATACCACAGTACTCTGCCTTCCCCTATCCCATATACATAATAGGATACTGTCTCAGAGTTACTTCCAAATAATCGGATTCATCTCCATCCTTTCTGTCATGTCTTCCTCATTCTCAGGCTATAGAAATAATTAACTATCTATAAGGAGCAATTGTTCATACTAGAAATGTTATTGCAGAAAAATTCTGGATGTTGGTACATAGTCTGGTAATTTAGAACTTTATAACTGCAACTGAGCTATAGTCACAAGAAAATGCCTCCTTCTCTCAAAACACAATGAACAATGCTATTCACAAATGAGAAATGTGTAGTTTATATGGTAGGTGGTTGTGGTGTGAATTGTACACATACCACAATTATGGCCCTATTTAAGCCGTATAATTTGCATTTGACTTCACAAATATTCCTCTGTATTACATCACGGATCTTGAAATGTGATTTATTAATTTCCCTCAGTAACCTTTTCCTTAATTGCAGTATTTTCATTAGTTCCCCTGCTCATATCTTGCTGACAACCCATTTTTTAAAAATATATCTGATACAGCCAGGAGAATTGGGCTTTGAGCCCTTAGTGTATAGGGCCAAATGCTCTGAGCTCTCTAATCAGCATTAAAATCGAGCTCCATCAAGAGGAGGAGAGCAAGGGTATATTAAATGCAGTGGAGCTGGTCATATTGGATCTGAGATCTGCAGCAATGCAAACCAAACTGGAAGAGCAAGCCATGTTTATACATTATATTTTATACATTATATTTTGATACCCAAATATAGCCCATGAGTAATAAATCAGTTTTGAAGGGAACTTGTGAATGGGTCCTATTTTTTTCCATGTATTTTAGAAGGAAACGCCACATGTACATGTCCCTCAAAACTGATAATTGTTTTGGGTTCATATAGCTAAACGACAAAATATAATAGCCACAATCTGTACTAGAAGCTGAGCTGAATGTTCATCTAAGAAGTCACACTGAGATAAATATCCAGATATACAGCATTGGGCTGGATCCTGCCAATGAGTTCCTCTAATAGCTGTGCACCACTGATCTCCATCAAATGCTGCTTCAGAGGAGATCCCCAGGAATAGCATGATGGGTCCAGGATCCAGAAATAACAAACTCCTACATATGTGCAGTTTTATTCACATTTCTGTGGGCAAGATTTCTGATTAGAAGGAGGAGGAGGAGGAGAGTTGTTTTTATACTCCACCCTTTACCACCCTTTACAATCACCTTCCCTTTCTTTCCCCACAACAGACACCCTGTGAGGTAGGTGGAGCTGAGAAAGCTCTGAGAGAACTGTGACTGACCCAAGGTCACCCAGCAGGCTTCATGTGGAGGAGTGGAGAATCAAACCTGGTTCTCCAGATTAGAGTTGCCTGCTCTTAACTGCAACACCAAACTGGCTCTTTGAAGAGTGAAATTGCTCTTGGTTAAGCTGTAAGTCTTAAAATCAATGCCCTGAGAATAGATTCCTATATAAAATACGTGTAGATGGTCACTTTAAAGGTTATATCTTATTATTCATAGGATCCAGGTATTTCTATCTGGCTGCCGTCACCACCACAAAAAGTATTTGCAGGGGCATGAGGAAAATGGGAAGATATGTAGGGTCAACAACTCAACACATGGAATAGCTGCTGTGCAGTTTGGGTTGAAGGTGGTCACTCTGTGGTCACTTGGATTTATTAATCAGGCATAAGAAAAAGCCTAGCTAGTCTTTATTAATGGAGATTCTCTGACTTTGATGTAATGCGTCCCAATACTTGACAGAATGCATTTTATCAGTCATCATGTACCCACTACAAGAGCACTGTACTGTATTGTATGCTTAAAATCCTCTACCAATGCCCCTTCATTAAATTCAAAAATTTCTGCCGTATCAGTTTTCTTAGGAAGAAGTGTGTGTGTGTGCGCACGTGCATGCGTGAGAGAGAGGGAGAGGGAGAGGGAAATGGGGGTGTCCACAGAACCTTGGACAGAAGATCAAAGAAAAGAGTCTAAATTGCTTGAAACATCATTTGGCTTGAAATATCATTAGTTTAACAGCAATGTTGATATTATCTTAAGCTGTCTGTTTTTTCAGTCATCATGTACCCACTACAAGAGCACTGTACTGTATTGTATGCTTAAAATCCTCTACCAATGCCCCTTCATTAAATTCAAACATTTCTGCTGTATCAGTTTTCTTAGGAAGAAGTGTGTGTGTGTGCGCGCGTGCATGCGTGAGAGAGAGGGAGAGGGAGATGGGGGTGTCCAGAGAACCTTGGACAGAAGATCAAAGAAAAGAGTCTAAATTGCTTGAAACATCATTTGGCTTGAAATATCATTAGTTTAACAGCAATGTTGATATTATCTTAAGCTGTCTGTTTTTTCTGAATAACCTTTGTTCTTCTTCACTTTTTAAAATAAACCATCTTGTGCTGTTAGTTTTACCTCTGTTATTGTTCCAGGCTTAGGTGGGTTTACTCTCAGGCCCGGATCCTGTCTCTGCAGACCCAGTTTATATTCTTTTTAATTTCCCTCTGGGAGCCCTGGAGCAGTGGGAAAGGCAAAAAGATTGAAATTGTGACAGGAGGGAAAAATCCTGTGTGGGGTGGTGGCTAGTCCCAAAGGATCTCTGTCAGAGTGGTTACAAAATCGACGCCAAGGAAAAAACTCCCGTGCAGTTGTTGGACAAATAGTGGAGGTATTATGACTATTTATTAAATGCATGCAATAAGATGCTGTTAAAAATATTTAAGATGGCTAGAGAAGTTGGCAATCTCGATATTTTAGGTGAGATTACTGGTTGTTATCTGCACGGAGAGTTAAAACAAAAGGAGTTGAAAACTGAAAAGTCAATCAGAAGGGGGGCACTGGAAGGAACAAGAAGGACAAAAAGGTGAGAAGCGGTAAGAACTGGCACGATGCCAGTGATACAAGCCAAAAGACAACAGGCCTTGAGAAGCAGGTGAAGGGCACATAGGGTCAAACTGAGTTGATATTTATATTTATCACACAGGATTAAGTTTAGAGAAATTGATGTCATCTTCCTTGGAGGTACAGCCTTGTAAATTTTCAGCACTGCCCAACCAAGTCTGCAGCTAGAATTATATCCCATGGCAACCTGCGCTGGAGATTCTTGGAAGGTAAAAATAAGCCAAAGAAAAGAAATCCAGATGGCTCGAGCAAGCAGTCTGTGGGGGAGGAAGATTACAGATGTTGGGAGGGAGGGAGCCTGTGGAGAGCTGAGGACAAAAAAGCATGGTGGTTGATAAGAAAGTATGAGGGGTTTGATGGCTGCATCAATAGATAGATCTAAAATAATATTAGCCATCTCTGCATATTTATATATTCCCTTGGCAGTGCTTGAGAAAGACATGTTATGAGGGCTGATTTGACATGACTAATTTTCTCGCGCGATGACTGCAGCTGTGACACAGTGGCTTGGTTGTATTCCTACAAAGAGGGCCATCTGACAATGTGTACATGGTAACTGTCAATCAAAAGTGAGATGTGACATAAGGAGTATATTATTTTATATATCCAGAGGACATGTGAATTTGGAGATGGCCTCTGTAGTGTAGTCTTCAAACACCTTTCAGGGTGTCGTGCTTGTTATTAGGATCAGCAGGCAACTGTCAGTGTTTGCAGCTGGATTCATGCATGTTCCTAACACTGCTGTATTTCATATACTGGTTGCACAGGGCTATTTTTGGGCAGGAACACACAGGAACGGAGTTCCGGCTGGCTACCAAGTTGGCCACGCCCAGCAGGAACTCATTAGCGTAGCAGGCCACACCCAACAGCAGAAACTCATTAGGATTGGCTACATTAGGGGTGTGTGGCCTATTTTATTTATTTATTTATTAGATTTTTATCCCGCCCTCCCACCGAAGCGGCTCAACATGCAAAGGAGTTCCTGCTACAAAAAAAGCCCTGGGTTTTGACAACAAACAAGGTAAACAGAATAAGAAGCAAAAGGTGCGTGTGGCTGGATGACCACACTTCTGGCAACATGGGGGTGGAGCCTAATGTGCTAATGAGCTGTGCTGTCAGGGGAGTGACCTAATATGCTAATGAGTTTCTGCTGTTGGGTGTGGCCTATTATGCTAATGAGTTCCTGCTGGGCTTTTTCTACAAAAAGAGCCCTGTGATGCATATGTGTGCACACAAGTATATCTGCACAGGGGTGATTTCGATGTTAATGCTGAAAGTCATGGTTATACTTGTTGAGAATACGTGGGATTCTGTGAGACAGTTGAAGTCTATAAAACATGTTGCTGATAGTGCAATCCTAGCCATGTATGCTCAGAAGAAAGTCCCACTGAGTTCAATACAACTTTCTTCCTAGTAAGTGTATTTAGGATTACAGCCTAAAACTGTTACGTATGGGCACTGCATTCCAACATGGGACATCAGTGATGCAGAAGCAGGTACCCACTCTTGTGGTTAGTGTGGATGCAGAAGTGCACATGGATGCTTATCCACAACTGCATTGCAAGTCTAATCCAAGCACCATTAAACTGGACACAGGCATGCTTGATCACCCCTGGTTCAGCTCATATTCTGCTCATGATTAGAGATCGTGGGAGCCAAACATTTAACACACTGTTTGGCTGTGTCTGAACAGCTTGAACATGTCCCATTGCAGAAAAAAAGACGCCAATGCATGTGTTGTTACGTATTACCTAGTTGCAGCTGCTGCAGTCCCATTATGTCTACTACTGCTTCTAGCTCAAGTTTAAAAGGCACTATTAAAAGGGGGGGAAAGACTGAGAGTTTGATTTGAGACTTACTACTTTGGTGTGCCTTCATGCCTTATGTCAGTGTCTTACAAATAGGTCCTTTTGACAGCCTGGCCATGACTATACAGAATATGTGCTTCTTCTCCAGTGATCAAGCATGTTTAGTTTGTGGACGTGGCAAGTACTAAAGCAGCTGCAAGCTGCAACACAATTGTAACTACTTATTTACTGAGGAATAATCTTGGAGCACAGTTTACAACTGTGCAGGTGTGACCTCAGTTTGTGGGTTCTGTGGGGCAGAACTTGGAATGAATCTTGGAATAATTGAAAGAGAATAAAACATTTTTACTTTTCACTTAACATCATATCATGTAACAAAAGCATAGATCTTAGTAACACAACAGAACAGTGATCTTTTAAAGTCCAAACAATTAACTTTCCCCCTCCTTCACAGCTTGTCACCCCCAAAGTCCATCTCATTCCTCTTGTTGGTGGCCCAAGACGTCTCCAACTGAACACTCCGTGCACTAGCTTCCAAGATGAGTGTCCCAAATGAACTCCCCATTAGACAACATTAGATAATGATTAAGGTTTAAGTTACCCAACACTACCAGTGATGCATATGGGCTGCTAGTCTCTTCAATTACACCTAAAGCAGCTAGTTCCCTCAAATATTGCTGTAGATCTTCAAAATCTGCAGGTGTAACTTGCCTAGTTCTCTCTCTCTCTCTAATAGGCACATCACTTTTAAAGCGAATTTTGTGAGTCACACCTGAAACTCTCCCAAGGTCCAAATAATGTGTTGCTATAATTCAGAGAAACTCCCCTGAGAGTTTCTTTTCTGATTGAAACTAACAAATGTCTTGGATGGTTTGACTTGTAAGTTACTAACCCCCTAAATGTCCCTCTCATTTTGCTTCAGGTGGAATTTTGGTCATAACTCTACCCCAAAGGGACTCTTTGGTGCTTGTTTCAAAAGACCTCTGTAAGAAGCACATAATCTGGAGCATACATGGAACAAGAAACTTGCATTAGTGCAGGCCTTGATGTATTTCTTGAGGGCATAAATAACACCCTTTAGAGTACAGGGCTTTCAATCTTTCCTGCCTCCCTTTTTGCAGAATGGAATTGACTTCGGAACTGTACCGAAAATGGAGCTCTGTTTCCATACCTGCTTGTGTGCCTTACTGCTTGTGGAAGCAATAAATAAAAAGCTTTGCAAGACCTCTTCCATCTCTATCTTGCAGAGACGTTGCCTTTAGTGTGGCTAGCTGGCAATGAAGTTTACTGTTCAGGGGAACGATGGCCTATAATTAAATGTTCATATGCTGTCAAAACACTGACAGTTACAAAATGCTTCAGCTGCTAACTCATGGGAGAGCAAGCAATGGGCAAAATGACTTCAACATGTGTACGAAATTCAGATTCCCCCCAAGGGAATGTTAATACAGAGGCTGACTAATAATGATTAGTACTTGATTTATGGTGTGGCTACAAGTAACCAGCAAGGCTCATCTTGCTTCAGTGCTGCCACTGGACTATTCGGGGGTGGGGTCTGGGAGCAGCGAGCAAATTTTTTTCCAATGCAAGTGGTATTGAGATTCAACCTTTAGATCCAAAGTAACATCATTTTTGGGTTACAAATGAAAGTGTTAATGAGGCTGTAAATAAATTGCTTTCCATTATTCTTCTCTACGGCTGAACTAGATTTTCCAGGCTTTTCCCTCGAGTATTCCACATGCTTTTATCTGTGACTCCTCCACGTATGGAAAATTTCCTGATTAGCTAAATAATATTATTCTCTCTTGCCTCAATCAAGCCCTTTATCTCTTCTTATGTAAATCTGGGCATGAGCAATGCTTCAATAGTTATAAAAGCTACAATATGCCAGGAGGAAAATCTGGATAGTCCATTCCTGAACAGATATACCGTGAAAGGAAATGAGATGTCTGTGGAAGGGAAAGCAAGGTGAAAATAATGCTTTTATTATTTTAGCTGCATTCCAGGCAAAAGGAATTCTGGGATACATATTTTTTTCCAGAGGACGTCATAGGATTGCCAGCCCCCAGGTCCCAGCAGGGGTTCCCCTGCTTTTGGGGACTTCCATCTGCTGCTAAACCCACCCCCAATCAGGGACATTGTTGTGCAAGGTCCCCGATGCAATGACATCACTTCCGGGTGACATCATCATACTAGGGACGTCACACAGTGATGCTCTGGTTTTTGGGCAAACTCTATGGTTTTGAAGGCAAAAAACCCATAGAGTTTTGCCCCCAAACCATGTGAAATTGCCGCTGTGATGGCATCATTTCTGGGTGATGTCATCATGTTGGGGATGTCACCCCCCAAATCCCCCCACCGTGATAGCAAGGGGACCTGGCACCCCTAGTATGTCACATCCATATTAATGAGTCAGGCAACCTGGAGAGTTCTGAAGGTCCTTGGATGTTATAATTGCCATAGTCAAGGCAGTGAAATAAAATGGAATATTTCTCTGAGATCTTGTAGGGAGGAAGTAGGAAAGGAAGAGAACACTTGATAGTGCTGGCAGGCTGATTATTAGTTATGGTGAGAACTTCAACATGGACATGATCACCAGGTGAGCTTACTTGTTCAAGCTGGCTTGATTACATGCAGCTACTTTTGCTCAGTCCAAGAGCTTAACTTCTGGATATGAGGCACGTATCCCCTGGGGTCATTGTCAGGTCATTAAATAGACTGATTTGTATATTGCACTAAACTGCTTGCAGTTCGAACCAGATTGCACCTGTACAGTGAGATGTACCCATTAAATGACTGATAAAAGATTTCACTGCCTGATTTTATTTTATTTTACTGTCAGTGGCATTTATTTGAGAAGTGATTGCAAGAACTGATCACAACATTAGTTGGGCTCCTGGGCAGACAAGGTGCACAGAGTCTCCTGAGTAGTAAATCTTAAACTATGTAATTGTTACATAGTTAAAACTATGTAATTGTGCTAACCGGACACAAGTCAACAAGTGTTTCCAAAGAACCTTCAGCATGTGTGCCTACCTATAGATGAAACCAAGTACTGGGCAAGTAGCAGAAAGCAGCAAGAATAACACAAGGCTGTTTAGTATAGTTGAATCTCCACTGCCTTAACCATAGGCCTGGTAGAACCTCTCTGTTTTACAGGTCCTGCGGAACTGCAACTTACTTTACAATTTAAAAAATGTGTATTTCTATATGAGAAAATTTTCATAATTGATTTCCAGTGTTGTTTAAGGTCTTTATGTTTCTCTTCCATCCTGATTTTAAAAACACAAGTACAGTAACAGAACGAAGCCAAAAAATTAAGCATGTTAAAGCCCAGTAAAAATCAGTGGGTGAATCTTATGCCTTATGGGTGCTTATAAAACCGATCATATATACAGGCTGTGTCATCTCTAGTGTCTTATGTGCCTTTTGGACTGCAGCATGTGATGAAAGTGACTAGTGGAGGTCACAGATAATAGTACCCAAAAGGATTTGTGGGTCTTAATTTTGTGACTTGTCCTAATGAACTGAAAGCCAGTTTTTAGGGTCACTGTGGTTCAACCTTGTATTTCAGTGTGTGTTTTGCCACACTAGGGTTGCCAGGTATGGTGGCAACCCTGCTGGCAGGGGGATCCTGGCCTTCCTCTGGGGTCTGCATCTGCAGACATGTGCCATGATGACATCACCCGAAAGTGACGTCATCGTGCTGGGCATGTTCAACAGGGGACGCTCTGGCATTCAGCTAAAAACTGTATGGTCCAGGTGATGCCTTCATGCCGGGGGTGGTGGGGCTGTTCGGGGCAGGGCTCCCCACGCCTGCCAGCGGTGGATTTGGGGGCCCAAAATCAGGGGAAGCCTCGGCTCCATTGGGGGGTTGGCAACCCTATGCAACACTATTTCTGCAGCGCTATGAGGTCAGAAAAATACAGTCCTTGTCTTGATGATATGCTTGAGAAATGATACATTTAGTATAACTGTCATGTACTTTCCCACAGGATTAAACTGCTTTCCTTTCCAGATCTGGTTTAAAAACTGCCAGTGCTCCTGTGCTATAGCAATGCTGGAGTCTGAATTTCAACAATTAAAGTATTACCTGGTGTACAGATGCAGTGACAAGAAAAAAGTTTAGCTGCTGAATTTCTGTGTGCCATGCAGCTGTTAACAGCAGGAGGGCCCTGCCGGGAAAAAGAGGGTTACCCTCCTTTTCTTCATTAACAGACTTGTAAGCTACCTCTTGGCAAGTCTGGTGCATTCATCTTCCTAGAAAACATATTTTTAAGTGAGGGGGGAAAAATCACTGAGTGCTGGCACCATTCTGGGAAGATTATTATTGTTCCCCAAAGTGTCAGCCTCTTAAACCATTTCTTTAAAAGCTTCTAGTAAAATATTTTTTTAAAAAATGCATGTCTCTGTAATAAAGTTATATTGCCTTATGCTGAGAGAACCTGCCATTTATATATTGGCAACAGCATCATACTCCCCACCCCCAAGTCATCATTGCCATTATGATGTTTCTTCATACAACCATCAACTCCCTGAGGTTTTTTCCCCAATGGATCATGAAAAATATCTCTCAGTAAGGTACCAACCACTGGTGCCATGTTTCATCTGCACTTGACCAAGTTTGTTTTGCTCATTTTGCCCCTCTTCCTTTGCACAAGCTGTGAAGGAAGATAATAACAATAAAATTCAAAACAGGAACAAATAATTGCATATTTATTCAAAATCCAATTAAACCTTTTCGTTTAATTTAGTCAACAGAATTTATGAACTTAATTCAGTGATATCAGCTTTACATAGTCTTAGTCATCTAGCCAGAATCTTAACTACCACAGTAACTACTTCACTGTCAGTAAATTCTTTTTTTAGTGCTTTATTAAAAATTCAACCATTTTACATGTTATAAAAATGAGAAGCTCAAAGGAACATGAAATAACTACAAAAGACAGATAAACAAAAATATTACAATTCTTAACGCGATGGACGGGCTTGATGAAGTGATACCAGTTTCCCAATGTCTGGTTTAAAGTCATTTAGGAGTTTTAAACCACTATGTTTGGTAATCTGGAGTAGATTTCTTTGCTTGGAGAGAAGTTGGATGACCACACTAAATTCCACCAAATATGATGTTGGAAGTACAAGGACCTTTTTAACCACTGTCCAAAGTGCAGGATAGTGATAAGCAATTTGCTTCTGTAACCAAAATGCTTGGTACAATTTTTTTAAATTTGGCTTCAGTTCAGTATCATTTTGTAGCTGAATTAGTTCTTCTTCTGCTCCCCCAACTTCCTCAGTATCTGAAAATGGATTTATCACCCAATCTGGAATTTCCATCAAAAGGAGATCCTCAAATCACTCAGGCTTATCTTCGCGTTGCATATCCAAATGGTCACAAAAAACTTGAAGATTATCATCTTTTATCTCTCCTTTCTCTTCTAGTTCAGACAGACTCAGAGATTGGTATAGTTAACTTTGAATATTGTGTTTGAATCTTGCATTTAAAAGGGATTGGATAGATTCATGGAGGATAGGTCTGGCTACTAGCCATGATGACTGAGGGGGACCTCCACATTCAGAGGCACTAAGCCTCTGAATCCCAGGGTCAGGAGGCAACATCAGGGTAAGGTCCTGGCCTCTCTGCCCTGTTGTTGGCCCTCCAGTGGAACTGGTTGGACTAGATGGACCATTGGTCTGATCTAGCAGGGCTCTTCTTATGTTCTTAATAGAGTTAACTTTGAAAAAATCTTCAAGACAACAGATTTAGACTTAATAAGACTGACCTTATTTCCTTGCAACTGCAAATTCATTTAATTGAACTTTGACAAGAGTTCTGATAAATAATAATAAGAAGAAGAGAAGAAGAAGAGATTGGATTTATACCCCGCCCTTCACTTGGAGTCTCAGAGTGGCTTACAAACTTCTTTCCCTCCCCCTCCCCACAACAGACACCCTGTGAGGTAGGTGGGGCTGAGAGAGCTCTGAGAGAACTGCTCTTTCAAGAACAGCTCTGACAGAACTATGGCTTGCCCAAGGTCATCTAGCAGCTGCAAGTGGAGGAGTGGGGAATCAAACCTGGTTCTCGCAGATTAGAGTCCACACACTTAATCACTACACCAAACTGGTTCTTGAGGTCACAAGTAACACCATGCCTCATCTCTTTGCATTAGTCACTGAGCAAAGTATTTGTGTCTTCAAAAAGCCAATGAATATTAAACTTCAAAATATTAAGCTGCAAATGTTCAAAATCTTCATAAGTCTCAACACAGACCTCCCAGAATAGTCCATCACTGGGAAAGTTAAATTCTTATCTGCCTTGTCAGGATGTGGCTTTTCACATATTAAGCAAATTGATAGCTGCTGGTTTGTTGGTGTTGGTATAAATCTATACTTCAGATATTCCAAACTATATTGTCTACATTTCTTTACCTCCAGCATCCCCCTGGCACCCCCATGCCTCTTAGTGCCCCCTGGGGGTGGTGCTGCCCATTTTGGGAACCACTGGACTTGGTGCTCAATTATCCAGGATATATAAATAAGGAATTGCTCTCACTCTGATTTAGCCTCAGTGATATTGGGTACATAGCTCAATTTGATTTGCAATGGGGCGACATAACTGTTATGAAGTAGAAGAAAGTTTTGTTTTCAAACAAAAAAAATGCAAAATCTTCAGTCGATTTGGATTGAATGCCAGGTTTCAGAAGGGCATCTACATATGTGTCAGGGGCTGGGGAGGTAGAGTTTGGATTCATGAAATCATGCTGGAGAGGAAGGGTTAAACCCCATCTTCTCTCCCCCTGGATACCTAATTTGAATTGGGCTGATAAATAGCTGGAATTGTTCTTCAAAAGGCACAGGAAGATCTATATCTTATTGGGTCAGATGCTAGACTTGAAATGAACTGGGAACAGTGTTAATGGCAGCTAAACCCAAACTGAAAGGAATTAAACATTTCGGTGGTTCAACTCTGTTTATGATGTTGGGCATAACTCTTACTTTAATTTCATGTGTTCATCATTATACTAAAGCTCACTTTAGAATTCTCCAGCTATAATTGTATTCAATGATAATTTCATATGAAGTCCCCAAATGGATTTGTTTTGCTAACTCTACTCCTCTGTGGCATATTAATGTTTTAATTACCAAAATTATCATATTACCTCAGCAATGAAAGAGAAAAGAGCAAAGGGACCTAGTATATGTACAACTGAATGCACTATCAGCTTTTAATTTGTTTATTATGTTACTATTTAAGATGTCATTATACTTTGCATTATCAGCTTTGATCTGAAGTATACTAAAATGCGCATACATAGAACAGCTGGCAAGAAGGGATGGTTGATGGGAGAGGGTTGAGTCAAAATGAAAGAGACAAGAACCTCAAACAAGCTTTATTTGGGGATCTTTCTGTGACTGAGCCTTAAGGCTTGATATTTTCTGTCCTTTCTACAAAAGGGGAATGGAAATAGAATCCAAGTTGAACTTAGCCCAAGGAAAACAATTTTGCAAGCAGAGTTTTAATCATCCAGAAAAATTTCTCATGGCTCCAAAGAGTAGCTTTAAATAGGAACTCTTTTTAAGCCATTAGATGCTTTCCCCCTTGCCCCCAAAGGGCTAAATAGACCAAACAGAGATGACAGATCATGCAAACTAAGAGCAGAGGAGAATTCTGAACATCTATGATATAATAAACATCCCATTTGTTTTAATTAATTCTTAAAAACATATCATACATGGGAGATAGCTTGCCAGAAGAATCTATAGTAGGCTATGACCACAACTATGCCAGGTATTGAATGTTCAGAGGAATGAAAAATCATGGCGCCAATTAGTTTTAATCAGAAACCATCATGGCTGATATCATGATGCATAAGTTGGGAACATGCTTTTTTTTAAACAGCAATTTTCCAGCACTAATAGCTTCAGACGAAAACTTGAATACCTTTGAGTTAATTATACTAAATATGTATGTTTGTTTCATATATTTATGAATGGTGAGTGCAGGCCCAAACTTTGCCAGGCCACAGGTTGTTTGGAAAAAGGATATGCATTTACGCACCTACATTGTTGACATTTGTGCACATGGGCACCACTTGTACATGGCAGAGTTTGCATGTATTTGGTGTCTGGAATCACTTTCTCATTGTAAAATATAGAGTATGAGGCAGTCCTTAGAAACTAGAAGGGGTCTAAGAGGAACTTCCCATAGTCAGGGGCCGCGTTCCCCTAGTGGCACATACAAATGTTAAACTTTTGGTACAACAGAGAGTTGAGAATGCAGTCTCCATTGACCATGACAACTGTAGTGTAACATATCTCCCTTATAAATAAAAGCCGAATGGTGGTGGCACTTCTCTAGAACATTCCACACGCTCCAAAATCTGTTCGCTCTCTGATCTGTCATTCAGAGGGTCTCCCTATCCACTGCCTGCTTTGCCTGAGTCCTGCCTCCAACATTCTAAACATTTTGCTGTTCCTCTCCCCCCCCATAGCCAGTCAGAACACAGAGGTTATTTGCATATGCAGCCTCATTGGCCTTTCCCTTGGAACACAGAGGTCGTTTGCATATGCGACTTGATTGGCTTTTGCCTCTAACATTCTAAACAGTTTGCTCTTCTGAGGTAAAATGTGTCCAATCTCCAGGTGAGGGCTGGAGATCACTCAGAATTACAACTGCTTCCCAGACGGCAGAGATCAGTTCCCCTGGAGAAAATGGTGGGCTCTGTATCCTTACATGCTGCTGAGGTGGCCCCCATGACAGCCAATGTGACGTAGAAGTCAGGGCTTCAGAGCATGGGAGAGGCTGCAGGTGTGTGGGGGGTGGAAAGCTGAAGAGTGGGGGGAAAATAAAGGTAGGTTGAGGATTGGCTGGGAAGGAGATAGAGTTGCCAACTCCAGGTGGGAAATTCCTGGAGATGTGAGGGATGGAGCCTGGAGAGGGTGAGGTTTCAGGAGGCGTGGGACCTTGGACAGGTACAAAGCCATAGACTCCACCCTCCAAACCAACTATTCCCTTCTGTGGAACCATCGTTGCCAATCTCCAGGTGAGGACTGGCGATCACTCAAAATTACAACTGTTCTTTAGGTAGGAGAGATCAGGTCCTCTGGAGAAAATGGTGGACTCAGTTTCATTATACCCTGCTGAGGTCGCCACAGCAAATTGACACTGAGTGTCCAAGGCCAGGGCACCCGCCCAGAGCCTCTTTCTAGAGGCCGTTGTATTTATTTCCACAACGGGCCTTTTTCCTAGTGGGATAATAATAATTAAGTTCAATCAAGTAGCAACTAATTTATTGGAACCTTTCATGGGGCTTTTCAAGGCAAGAGTTGAGCAGAGGTGGTTTGCCTTTGCCTTCCTCTGCATAGCAACCTGGTCTTCCTTGGTAGTCTCCCATCCAAGTACTCACCATGGGCAACCCTGCTTAGCTTCCAAGCTCTGATGAGTGTGGGCTAGTCTGGCCTATTCAAGTTGCTAACATAAGGGATAGTGTGACATACAAGAGGCTGTCCTGCCCTAGAAGCCAAACAGCCACTCAGCTGTTTTCACACCTGAGCCTATGGTAGTGCTGCTCGAACATCCTGTCTCCTTCCAGAGGGGAGCTGAGGACTGCCTGGAGAAGAGTACAGACAGGAGAGGGGAATTGTCTAAACACGGAGACAGATAATTTCATGGTAGCTCTGCCTGGTATCATGGCAGCGTGGCTTAACTCTAGAGGATAGAGTTCTGAGGCCTCTCTCTATCACCAGAGACCTGCTAACTGCAAGCTTTGAAGAGAATTCACCACATAACCGGTATATAAATAAATTGTCTTTGTTCTTTTATTAATCCTCCTGCTTCAGCCATCTCTGTACACTCAGTACAAAACTTACCTAGTAGCAGCAATCTAAAGCCTTTACACCTGCTACCCTAAGAACATCTTGTCACTGAGGAAAAGGCTTATATCGCAAAACCAGGCAGGTTCACCAAATTCATTTGAGAGGCAGTGCAGGTCCCTTCGGTTTCAAGAGGGGTTATTTGAGCTGCTGACATATGGGATAGTCTCTGAAATATATAGGATGGAAATTGTTAGGGCGTTCACAATCACCACCTAGAATTGTGCTTACAAAGTAACCTATAGCCAGTGCCAGTCCTTATTTATTTATTTATTTGATTTATATACCACCCTCCCCGTGGGCGGGCTCAGGGTGGTTTACATCAGTCTTAATATAATACCATTAAATAACAATTTAAAACTAGGAAGTACCCAGTTGTTCACAAGATTGCTGTTGTTTATATAGAATAGAATGTATGCTTTATTATGGGTCTTTGCCTCAAATTGCATACTATCTAAAGGCAACTAAGAGGCAGAAGCAATAGGACAGGGTAATAAATAGGGAATAATAATGTATCTAAGCCTAAGACAGTAAACAAAATTTAAATTACAAATGTGTTTGGTACTAATACCTGGCAAGGTTTGGCAGATGATTGGAGCTCATGGATTTTGAGATGGCCCATTAAGCACGATCCCTGATCCACCCTCTCCTCAAGGGCATACCATTAGTGTCACTTCCATTCTAGTGCAACCCCTAACCTGCTGCCCCTGCTGCTCCCTTTTCAGCTGAGAACACTTTTAGCATTGAGACACATGTGAGGAGGGTTGACAGCAGTGGCATTCACTTGCTAGATGAGGTTGGTCCCATGCCCAGGGAAATGCAAGAGCTCTTATTGCTCATGGTAGTCTGGAGACAACCCTGGCTATGAAATATATATTTTATAAGTATTTCTAAAATATAAGTTATCAAGAGGAAATCTTTTAAAAGAGAAATGAAAGATTTGGGAAGAGGGAAACAACTACAAAGAGTTCTGGTGCATTTCTTACTACAACAACAAGAAGGGATGGGTTAATATGTTCAGTCAGAGCATTCCACCCATAAGAAGTGGCAAAAGAAAACAGTTGGAGATTATTCCAGTAGAACTAGGTGTTTCCAAAGACACAGTAAAGGTACAAAATATGTTTCTCCCCTCCTTCTCCATAACAACATAACTTATGTGCTTCTCCCCTAATTATGTGTTGGAACAATGTTGTGGGTGAAGTGCCCCATGTAAATCATACATCTGGAGCAGTGGTTTGCGCATAACTTCAAAACGGCCCAACAATTACACACCTTTTAAATCGTAATCATGTAGAAATCCCAATCCACTGATCTCAAAAGAATGAGAAGAGGAAAGGAAGATTCTTAATACAACCAGATGAAAGTCCTTGTATGTCCTTGGTGAGGATTGGATTGACATCTGATATTTGAACTGAAGGATAACTTTAAGCTTTCTTCACAAACAGTATCCTTTAGGAATATTTCCCTCTTATCCATTTTAAATCTGAGCAAAAGCTCACAGCACTTTAATTCTGTAGCTGCAGCACTGGGTGTGGGAAGAGAGAGGTAACTAGCAGGAGATGCTCCGTTAATAATAGAATTTTTCCAGATTTCAACAAACAAACGTTTCTTGAGAATTCTGCTGAATGAGAAAATACATCTGAGGAGGTGATGAAATTAAACAGACTCCCATTCTAGGCTAGGATTTTTGGAGATGTGCATCTCAACTTGTTATTAAAATTAATTGGGCACTTTGAAAATGCCTTTGTAAGGCAATAGAAGGAAAGGAAGCAGCCAGATATACCCAGCTGGTTTTAAAAGTCACCTGCTTATTGCTTTCTTTTGAATTTTGGCAGCATGTATGTCAAAGGAATAAGATTTCTACTGGTTTGATTTGGTTTGTGTCTCCAACATACTGGGAGTAACATAGCGAATAGGGATGGGCATGAACCAGTTCACAGGCCAAATTTTGCCAAGAACTTGGCCCGGTTCAGAGCCCCTGAACCAATATTTGGGGAAGATGCCTCCCCTGGACATTTACTGGACCTTTGCCTGGTTTGGTTGTTTGGGCCATTTAAACTGAACAGCTGAGTGGTACAGCTGCAGCTGACCTGTTGGGCTGAAATGGCTGTAAGCCATTTCACTGGTGGGTCATGCTTCCACTACTTGGAAGTCAGGGGAAGCGAAACAGACTGCTGAAATGGCTAGCAGCCATTTAAACCTAACAGCCATTTAAACCTAACAGTGGGTCGGGTGTGCTCGTCAGCTGTTAGGTTTAAATGACTGTGTCCTGTACCCGAGTCATGGGGGGATTTGATTGGGAATCCATCTCCCAGCCCTTGGTGGGATGGCACTGATGCTGACCCCGACGGTGAGGAGACTAGGGGTGATTCTGGATGCCGCCCTTTTCCATTGAGGCCCAGGTCACCAACGCTGCCAGATCAGCCTTTTACCATCTGCGGCTGGTCAGGCATCTGGTTCCCTATCTCTTCCCCCCACGATGTTGAAACATGGTTACTTCCAGGTTAGATTACTGCAACTTGCTCTGTTCAGGCCTACCCTTGAGTCTGACCCGGAAGCTTCCTCTGGTACAAAATGCAGTGGCAAGCCTGCTGACTGGTACATCTATGCAGACACAAATTCAGTTAGTGCTGCATCAGTTGCATTGGTTGCCAGTTGAGTACCGGATCAGATTCAAGGTTATGGTACTAACCTTGAAGGCCCTATGTGGCCGGGGACCAGCATACCCACAGGACCATCTCTCACCATATGTCCCACAGAGAGCCTTACACTCATCTGAGCAGCACCACCTAGCAGTCCCCACCTTGCCTCGGGCAGGGCCCTTGCCTGGTGGAACATGGTCCCGGTTGAGCTCAGGGCCCTGCGGGATTTATCGCAATTCCACACAGCCTGCAAAACAGAGCTGTTCTGCCAGGCCTTTGGCTGAGGCAGCAGATGTCCAAATGAGATCGGACTTCCCTGCTTCATTCAGCTCAATTTGCCTTCTTGCTTTAGGGCACTGCCTTCACCAACTTGGCACCAGCACTAGCTGACTCGGGTCTCTTTAAGATAAATGTGCCCTCCCTAACATAAGTGCAGCAGGCACTGTAATTAAAAATCGTTAGCTGCCATCAGGAATTTTAACTGCAACTGTTGATTTTATGAACTATTATTTATTGTTTGAATGATTAATGATTGCTTTACTGAATGTTGTAAGCTGCCCTGAGCCCGCATGCGGGGTAGGGCAGGATATAAACTGAAATAAAATAAATTAAAAAATAAAAGATAAATAATTAAAAAATAAACATAGATAAATAAATAAATAAATAAAAAGGCACAAAGCAGTCGTGCACATCTGAAGACATCAGATACTCTCACGTTGAAACAAAGTACAAGAAAGTGGCAGCACCTCCATATTCTGCCTGGTGATTTAAAAAAAAATGAGTTGTTGTCCTGAAAATACTAACTCTGTTGCTCAGACAAGACATTCCAAGATAAACCCTTCACTGACAATACTGACCTTGATGGACCAATGGTCTGAATGAATATCAGGCAGCTTCATGTGTTCATGTATTCTTGTAAAATTGTGCATAGCGTGATGTCCTCCCGCCATGCACTGCCCCAGCTCTGCATCACCATTCACTCTTATACCAGTGGGGATTAGGGTTGCCAGGTCTTACTTTGTAGCTGGCGGGGGGGCTTTGAGGGGCGTTCCAGGAGGGGGAGGGACATTCCTGATGCAATGACATCACATTGAGGATGCAGCCTCTTGGAAGGCACTGGCAGCACCCACTTGCAAAAACCATTTAAATGGCTTTTGCAAGTGGGTGCCACGCAAACCTGAACTCCAAGCAGTGAATTCGCCACTTGGAATTGAGGCGCGGGTGGCCTCTACTTCCCAAAAAACATTTAGAGAACCTTCCCTTTAAATGGTATTTTGTAAGTGGGGCCACGCGCCGTGCTTACCTAAACTCCAAGTGGTGAATTTGATGCCTGGAACATTCCCTTTAAATGTTTTTTTGCAAGCAGGGGCTGCCTGTACCTGAACTCCAAACAACAAATTCGCCACTTGGAATTTAGGCATGTGGCCAATGGCCACCCTCTCCCTCCCCTCCTGCAAGATTTAAAGGGCCCTCTAGCTGATCGGTGGGCCACATGCTCCCACTGATCAGCTGGAGGGTCCTTTAAATCTCACAGGAGGGGAGGGAGATGGGTGGCCTCTGATGGTTGCCAGCTGGCCGATGGTGGGCCAAAGCCCGTGAAATTGGGGGATCCCCTACCCCCACCTGGGAACTGGCATGCCTAGTGGGGATAGGACAATACATAGCATGATGACCTCACATCATATTTTAAACTAAACATTATAAGGAAGGGGGGGAAAGAGATATGGGGTGGCAGCACCTCCATATCTCTTATAATGACTAGTTCTGCCTGGTGATTTTTAAATTTTATTTTGGGTTATAGTCCTGAAAATACTAACCTTTTGCTCAGACAAGACATTCCAAGATGTTTTAGTCAAAACGCTTCACTGATGAACTTGGTTAAGAGATTTTGTCACTTGCAGGGCCGTCAGTGAATCTAGACCGGTAGTAATCAAGGAGAGGCTCTTCTTGTTTATTCCAAAATTATGGAACTCGCTCCCTAGGGATATTCATCAGTCTCCTCCTATTACTGTTTTCCATCAGAAGTGAAGACTTTTTGGGGGGGTTTTCTGGTG
>NW_015173673.1:2140332-2151804 GCF_001447785.1 Gekko japonicus
GTCTGTAGCAGTAGAAAAGAGCATGAATCCAATAACACCTTAAAGACTAACAAAATTTGTGGCACTGTATGAGCTTTCGTGAGTCCCTCCTCACTTCTTTTCACAAAAGAGAATTTAAAGTTGTTTGTGTGGAACCATGCCTGGCTTGCCCCATTATAGGTTGCCTCAGAACTCTGGATGCTTTCACACATGCTAAATACTGCTCTTTCAATCCAGTTTCAATGTGCTTTGCAACTGGATTTTGCAGTGTGAAATGGCAAAATCGACTTGATTGAAACTGTTATTTAGCATGTGTGAAAGCGTTCTCTGTTTCATGCCAGCTATCAGTCTTAACAAGTGGCTCAGTGGAAAAGTACATGTTTTGCAGGTGTAAGTTCCCTGGGATTCCCGGTCAATGAGCAGGTAGCAGGACTAAAAAAACACATCTGCTTGAAATACCCTGAAGATCTACTGCCATTGACACAGCCCTTAGCTAGACAGACCACTGTTCTGATTTAATATAAAGCATATAAATGTTCATATATACACAGTGGGTAAATTAGGCACAATATAACTGAAATTTCCAGATGTGATAGGTAAACAAAGAGTGCTTTGGAAAAAAACTGCAGAGTTTATTGATTTTAAATAAAACTAAAGACCAAAGACATTGCTTTTCTCAGATGCCCAGTCTTTTGCTGTATATCCAAAGGCACTCTTTCTATATAAGGTGTCTTGGAGTTTTTATACAAGTCTTGCAATTCCATTAGTTGGGAAATTGATTTGCTGGGCATGGTTCCATAATTTGTAGTGTTCATATGGTGCCATATGGTAGTCATATGGCAGACATGTATTTCGTGTAATTGCTCAAAGATTTTACATTTCAGGGAGACCAAAGGTTCTTTTTCCCCCCAACCTGGTCAGGCTCCCTTTGTCAGATGGAACCATGTTTAGTTTGATTGACAAATTGTCAGCTTGGCATTTCCACATCTTAACATGCTGCATAGGATCTCAGCAAAACTTTGATTTAAAAACTGCCTTTTACTACAAGTATCACCCTGTAGTACACATTGTACTTTTCATGTTGGATCTGTATATTAGCACTACCTTGCAGCTGTCAGCCATGGTTCCCTAAGTGCAGCATAACAAAAATAATACTTTTGCTAACACTGTAAGAACAACTAGATAGCACAAAATCAAGTAGAGGATTGATTATATGTATGCCGTCTCCCATGTGTTGTTGCGTACACAAGCATTCAGTTGTTAGTATTCATAGTGCAGCCCATATGAATGAGAACACCTGTGAACAGAATAGAATGGAGGAAACAAATAATAGTTTTCTGAGTGCCAAACATAAATAGAAGTACCAGGAGGCCTTTTAGGCACAAAAACCATAATAAAAGCTACAGATTTTAAAAGGTCAGTTCCCACATTACGTTTTCTTACATGCTGCTCCATGTTCATATACAAAGATGAATGTGTTTTGTAACATGGCATTGGCCCTTATATGGAAAGAAATCAGAGTTGCTTGGGGGAAATGAATTAGAGAAGAACATCCCTGTGCCTCATGAAGCTTGTAACTCTCTCATATGAAGAATCGAGGGGGGTGTCAGCTGCTAAATAGAATACTGTTACACAGCAAAAAGAGGGACGTATATAACATATTTTATCATGTCACAGGACACTTGGGGACTCTCTGATCAACAGTACATGAGAGTATATATGGAAATTAAACATAGTCCCTTATTAATAAGGCGTAGCTAGACATGACAGGGCATCCACATGTCCGCTCATTCAGATCTTAAGAATGGGGGAGGATTTTTAAAAAACAAGAATGGAGACTGCAGGTACAAGGAGACTAGTGTATGGTTGGAAAGCACGTTGCAGCAGCCTTCCTGGGATTAAGCCAGTGTTGGTCTGCCAACTGCTTTAACGTGAGAACTTTTGGAAGCACTATGCATACTGCCCTTTCCAAGATGGAAGAAGCATGTGATGTACATGTTTTAATAGCTGATCATTTTTATAGCATTTGTTGTTGTTACCTGCCTTGGCTCCTGACTGTGGTGGGAGAAAGACAGGTTTATAAATACCCTAAATAAACAAACCGCACCCCTTCCCTTCCCTCACCATTCTTGACTGATTTCAGCACTTTTTTCCAGCCCATCAGATACCAGAGGTGAGCTAGATTAGAAGAAAAGTGTTGAAGGCAACCATGTACACTGAGATAAGTCAGAGAAAGGAGCAAAATTTAATTCCATTCTGTTTTTTTAAGCCTAATCCCTTGCTTTAGATATAAACATGTAGAGAAGTGTATAAATCTATGTGGATCTTACTACTTTGGCCCTTAGGGGCAATGTTTTTTACCCCTCACCATGTGGCACTTGAAAAATATATTGCTGTCATAGTTTCTCTGTGGAGCAGAACAATAGGCTTTCTATGGGTCACTTGTCTTGAATACTTATGGTCCTACAGATCAGTATTAGGTGCTCCCAGATATATGTCCTCAGTTTTCTTAAAAGCTGAAACAGGATTTCACTGGTGAAAACAGTATTTGTCGGAGCAGACTATACTAATTTTGCCCTAGTCAGGAATGTGGCAAATCAACATCCTTATGGAAGCAGCTGTACATTAGGGAATCACCAGGGGTGATGTGTTTGATCTGTAGAGCAGGGATCTAGGAAGAGGGCGCCTGCTTTTGTTATAAAACTAACTGCAGAACCACGGACAGTTCCTGAGCTGACAATTTACTCCTAATGAGAATGGACTTGGACTTGAGTATTGAATTCTGCAGCAGACCCTGAAGATACAGCAAAGTCCCACCTTTTTTAAAGGGGCCACACTTGCATTTAGAGCCTTGGATTCCTGCAGTGGTCTGTGGCCTTTTGACAGGTCCTCCAGCAAGTCTGATAAATGAGGCTTGGTACCTGTGACCCTGAGGTAGTTGGTGGGGCAGGCTTTCTCAGGGGGTTCAGCTTTAAGCATTCAGAGAGACTGGACTACTGGCTTTGAAGTTTAGGTAGCTCCCCTCCCCAGCTACTCCTTCATAAATGTGGTTGCTGGTTCGGTCAAGCTATGTAGATCCTCCACAGTTACCTTATCTTTGTCAATACCATGGTCTGTACTGGGATTGGGACATGGAATTTCCTCCTCAGAGTGTGTCTGGCTTACTGAGTGAGGTCACCAGTGTTCCCTCTAAGCTGAGTTAGGGTGAGCAAGCTCACAGTTTTTTTAGCCTCTAGCTCACACATTTTTGTCATCGCTCAGGAGGGATGGCTCCAGAGCAAACTAATTTATGCAGCAGCCAAATCGCTCGCTCACAACTTTAATGCAAAAAATGTAAAAACCAACAATAAAACTTTCTTCAAATACATTAGAAGCAGGAAACCAGCCAGGGAGGCAGTGGGGCCCTTGGATGACCAAGGGGTAAAAGGAGTAGTGAAGGATGATAGGGAAATGGCTGAGAAGCTAAATGCATTTTTTGCCTCTGTCTTCACTGTGGAAGATGCTGACGTCGATACCGGGTAAATTGGTGGAAACCATTATTAAGGAAAGAATTAGTAGGCACATAGATGAACAAAACCTATTGAGGCAGACTCAACATGGGTTCTGTAAGGGAAGATCTTGTCTCACTAACCTGTTAATGTTCTTTGAGGGGGTGAACAAACATGTGGACAAGGGGGATCCAATAGATATTGTTTACCTTGACTTCCAGAAAGCTTTTGATAAAGTTCCTCATCAAAGGCTCCTAAGTAAGCTCAAAAATCATGGGATAGAAGGACAAGTCCTTTTATGGATCAAAAACTGGCTAGTTCATAGAAAACAGAGAGTGAGTGTAGGTGGGCAATTTTCTCAGTGGAGGGTGGTAAGCAGTGGGGTACCGCAGGGATCAGTACTTGGTCCACTGCTTTTTAACTTGTTCATTAATGATTTGGAGTTGGGAGTAAGCAGTGAAGTGGCTAAATTTGCGGATGATACGAAGTTGTTCAGGGTGGTGAAAACCAGTGAGGATTGTGAGGCACTCCAAAGGGATCTGTCAAAGTTGGGCGAGTGGGCGTCAACATGGCAAATGGGGTTCAATGTGGCCAAGTGCAAGGTGATGCACATTGGAGCCAAAAATCCTAACTATAAATACACGTTGATGGGGTCTGAACTGGCAGAGACTGATCAAGAGAGAGATCTTGGAGTTGTAGTGGATAACTCACTGAAAATGTCGAGACAGTGTGTGACTGCAATAAAGAAGGCCAATGCTATGCTGGGGATTATTAGGAAGGGTATTGTAAACAGATCAGCCAATATCATAATGCCGCTATATAAATCAATGGTGCGACCTCATCTGGAATACTGTGTGCAATTCTGGTCACCACACCTTAAAAAGGATATTATAGCTTTGGAAAAAGTGCAGAAAAGAGCAACTCGAATGATAAAAGGGTTGGAACACTTTCCCTATGAGGAAAGGTTAAGGCGCTTAGGGCTCTTTAGCTTGGAGAAATGACGACTGAGGGGTGACATGATTGAGGTTTATAAGATTATGCATGGGAAAGAGCAGGTAGAGAAAGAGGTACTTTTCTCCCTTTCTCACAATACAAGAACTCGTGGGCACTCCATGAAATTGCTGAGCGGTCGGGTTAGAACGGATAAGAGGAAGTACTTCTTCACCCAAAGAGTGATTAACACTTGGAATTCACTGCCACAGGAAGTGGTGGCGGCTACAAGCATGGACGGCTTCAAAAGGGAATTAGATAAGCATATGGAGCAGAGGTCCATCAGTGGCTGTTAGCTACACGGTATAGATAGGGACTCTGGGGCAAGTGATGCTCTGTCTTCTTGGTGCTTGGGGGGGGGGTCAACAGTGGGAGGGCTTCTAATGTCCTGGCCCCACTGGTGGATCTCCTGATGGCACTGGTATTTCTGGCCACTGTGTGACACAGAGTGTTGGACTGGATGGGCCTTTGGCCTGATCCAACATTGGCGTCTCTTATGTTCTTAATGCCGGGAGCTCACAAAGTAGAATTTTTGCTCACAGGACTCCACAGCTTAGAGGGAGCATTGGAGGTCACTGCAAATTAGCTTAACTAACCCGACTTCAAACTAGTATCAGAAATCCACTTTTCATTCAGTTTTTTATTGATACTGAAATGCTCGTGACCAAATAAGATTTGAAAAACCAAGTTCATGGTATGTTTAACCAGTGCAACCTAGCTCTTTTGGCCAAGATTATGCCAGCACTATTATTTGTCCCCTGCAAATAGTATCACTTTATTTCACTTTTTTTTTTGGGGGGGGGAGAATCAGTTTAGGGAGAATCTCATTCTTGAAAAATGGCATTGAAACTGCAAGTTGAAGGGGGGAAAACTGTTGTGAACAGGTGGTGAACAGTATGCAAAAAAGATAAGCAAAAGGGTGCTTTCATGAAACTTTTGTCTCTGAAATCCTCAACTTCTGGGGTGGAAATTTAGCACAGCCTCATTGAAATACAATTATATTGGAAGAACAATGGAATTTTGGATAACCAAATTGCTAGCATAGCTTCATAGTCCTTTGCTATTATTGTACTGGGGGTGTTTTTAAAAGAAAGCACAATTTTCTTATCTATTAGAGTTAAGTGTATGCAAAAAGATTGGTTCAAACTACATAGTTTTGGCTGTTGGGAGTCTGAGTAAGCAAAATGATTAAAATAATGTGAATCCATTGCATTTTATACTGAGCTGGCCAACAAGTTATGCAAAGTATGCAGTTTTGTCTCTAAAACATTTTACTGCAAAACTGTTGGGGAATATGGGTTTGTCACAAGGGTTATAGACTGCTTACAGAAGGTAACAAAGTATGCATTTAAAAAGACAGTACTTTTACACCGCAGTCTTTGTTCAATGTGGAGGACAATAAAACACAGGTTGGTGACTAATTTTAATGCATCTAGAAGAAAATGAAGGAGTGTGTATCTGTTAGCTCACTGCTGATTTTTTTTGAAGGGGAGAGTAGGAACAACGTAAAATTATTGTTGTGGATTCAGATTGAAAGCAAGCGGTTACCAAATGTAGATACCAAAAATGCATTTTTTAAAACAGTTGATACAATAAAACACAAATGCCTCAACAGCTGGTAAGACATCTTAAAGAAATAAGGGAGCAGAAGGAATCCTTAACTGGTGCTAGGAAAAAAGTTTGTTGTGGTAAGCCCTTTGCATTTTAGGTATGAAGCCTAAAAGCAACTCTCTTTTAAATAATTTCTTGTCAGAGTGATGTCTGTTGACAATCTATATCCCAATAGTGTTGGACTTACTGCAGCAAGCTTCTCTCCTTAAGGTTCTTCCTTTCTTGTTTTTATTCTGCTTTTTTGTGCTCCTCCCTCCCAATTTTCTTCTTCTTTGGGATGGGTTCTAAATACTCATGTAACCAGAAATATTTTAAATAGGAATACTGCTTCAAATAGAGAACACACCAGGGGGTTGGATGATAACTAGTTTACATAACTGTCAGATAACTGGGAAGGAAATAATTGATAGAACATTTAAGATTTTATAATATAGCTCTACAATATTTCCTTCAAACCAAAGACAGCAAAAATTCTAGCACCACCTACTGGTCTCTGTAGTGAAGATTAGTTTTGCTGAATTACATAGATAAGGCATCTGCAGTTTTGGGACCTATGCATATTCTCATTGGTTCTCTTTTCTATACTT
The DNA here is from genome assembly GCF_001447785.1 of Gekko japonicus. Lineage (NCBI taxonomy): Eukaryota > Metazoa > Chordata > Lepidosauria > Squamata > Gekkonidae > Gekko > Gekko japonicus. Next base: position 2,146,988 of record NW_015173673.1, read on the forward strand.
ATAGCCATTCCAAGCTTTCCACCTGAATATTCTTAGCCTTCGTCAAGTAAATGGGTGATCTGCTGTTATGTCATTATGAGCCTGTATAAATTAAGAAAGGATCACAGTACCGAGTCTGGCTACCCTTTTAACTGCTCTAATTTTCGAGAGGGGTAGGCACCCTTGGATCAGTTAAGAGCCTTGGGAGACCTGAAGATTTCTGAGCAATTTGCTAAATCAAACTATTTATAAGAATTTTATTATTTATTTGTTTGTTTGTTCAGTTTATACCCCGCCCTCCCCACCAAGGCAGACTCAGGGCGGCTTACATAAAAATATAAAACAGCTAAAACAGTACATTTCTAAAAACCAATCATAAAGTGCTAGCGTGCAATGTTATATATTGATGGTAAGACATAATAACAACTCATCTTAATAGCAGATCAATCCTAATGGGGTACAATCAGCACTGATGTAGAACTATTGTCTTTATATGTTATGTTCACTTGCATCCTATCATTCCTCCAAGGAAGTAAGGCCTGTTGTGTTATTACATATAACAGGAGGTACATTTAAGGCTGAGTGGTAGTTACTTTCAGGGGTCATTTAGTAGAAAAAGAGGTACAGGAGCTCATTATAATAAATTATTAGCATAATTTATTTGCATATGCCACACCCCCTGACAACATCAGAAGTGTGTCAGAACGCAACACTCACCGCTCAAGCTCCACTGGACTGTTTTGTACTGCTAGCTATTGGGGGGGGGGGAACGTGCAGATCTGCCCTCACAGAACTTGTATTGAATAAACCTTGGTCTTAAAGGTGCCACTGGACTGTTTTGGATTGCTAGCTATGGGGAGGAGGGGAACGCACAGATCTGCCCTCACAGAGGAGGGAGAGCTTGTACCTGAAGGTGGGCTGGGGGGGGGGGGCCCTGAAACTAAAAAAACCTGACTGCTTCTTGCTCCTTGTGGCCCAATCAAATAGTTGCATGTGCCCACCCCTTGGGGTCCTTACTGCTGGAGCTCCGCTCTTGTGCGCTCCCACAGGAAATGACCCCTGGTTACTTTCCTAATAACCTAGTGAGATGAACAGGGCTTTGAATACATGCAAGCCAAGTACTCTTCGTACCATTATTTATTTATTTAATTGGATTTTGAACTGCCCTTCCCTGGAGAAACTGGGCCCAGGGTGATGTACTCTCCAGGGATGTCATTAAAAGTGAGTATGATTCATTCCATAACACTAGCCGATATGGATGGTAGGTGGATTTTCCGGGCGCGATCACACTGCAACATCTGGGAAGTGTAGAGCTCCTGTGGCTAACCCGAGGCTTCCCGCCGAAGATGTGGAGTAAAAAACTAGTACCTCCGAGGTACTAGTTTCCGGAAGCCGCGGGGCAGCAAGGGCAGGTGTCTGATCGTGTTTCCAGTGGACTAACGTGGCATCCGGTGCCCGCCGCTGTTCGTTGCACTATTTTAAATGAATGCAGAATTATTGGGGGGCACATTTCATTCTCATGGATAGATAATATTGAGAAGCAACATAAAATATTTGTCTGTCTTCTCATTCACTCACCTTTTCCTCCCTGTCTGAAAAATCTCCTTGGTAACACTCTTGAACAGCATTTGCAGTAAGTATCAGCAGTTACATGTTGTGGAATATATCTATGTTTTTATACAGTTGACTCTTCTATATATTGCCATGTGTAGGAGGGGGACCAGTGTTCCTTTGATGAGACAGAAATTGCATTCTGATGCTTTCTGGGTATCTGATCGAGGTCCATTTTGCATGGCTGTTTATTAAATCTATATGCCGTCTACTCCTGTTGAGCTCAATGGACCTCACCACAGCAGCACATAGTCCTGTTAATAAAACCCGCTTGGCACAAGCCTGAGGCAGGTTGGTGGTAAAGGGCTGCTAAACTAAGGGCAATTTCTCATCTGATAGCAGCAGCCTTAAATAATGACTACCATGTGTGAATGAGTCATTCCATACTACTTCACTTTCATACCCTTCAACACCTTAAATGCAAGGCTTTTTGATTTTCATCTCATATTGGAGGGACCCACTTGCCCACTTAAATCATACTTAAATCACTTGCATTAAAATGGTCCCAAGTTCTGACCTTGAGATCTCCAGTTAAAAGGCTCCACATACCCCGAATGAACAAGTGAAGGACGAGTTTGATTATATCTCCTGACCATCCCCTGAGTTCTATGAATTCACCCAAAGGTCTGTACACATGATTGGGGGGCCCACCTTTTGCAGGGTTCCCAACTAGGAACCTGTATATGTACAACTAACAGATGGGTAGGCTCCTTTTAGGCCTTGAAAAAAATGATTTCCTTCCTTTCCACATGCATTTTGTCTACTCTACAATGCTATTATGATAAAATAAATGCTTTGCAATTTGAAGATAATAGGAAGAATTAGAAGGTTAATATAAAGTATGTATGATGGTTTTGATTGTACAATTATAGTATTAGGCCCCTGCCACACGTTGGGGGGGAAAGCATGGGCAAAGTGCGGCTTTTGAAAGCCGCACCAAAAGAGACACGCGGCGGCAGGATCACATAGATCCCCTGAGCTGCTGCACAGTGCCTCCCTGGCATGATCAGATGCCGGGGGGGAAGCCACTGAAGGAAGAGCACGGCAGCCAAACTGCGCATGTGTGCGCATGCGCAGTTTGGCCGGGAGCCTGGATTCTTCCGGACGATGGGTGCGCCGGCGATCCCACGGCTGCGTTTGATGCGGCGTTCCAGGTAAGTCCTCCTCTGTAGGTGGTTCTTTTTTGCAGCGGGTTTTCTGGCTTTAGGGATGGATCGGGGACGGGTGCGCGCCGCTTCCCAGATGTTGCAGTGAGATCGCCCCCGTTTGCTGCGCCCCCGATCCGTCCCTCTCCCGGGCCAAAACCTTCCGTGTGACCGGGGCCTTAGATTAGCATTTTTGCATGGAATAAGGAACAGATCATAATCAGTCAGTTTAAAATCAGGTCAGTGGTGTATTGGCTAAAACCAGATCTAGCAGTACTAAATAATATATTCCTGTTGGCTACCTAGGCCAGAAGAATTCAAGACGCAGTGTTCAGTTTTGTGTTACCTTAGCAAAATGGCATTAGAATATTGTTGGTTTGGAATTAATGCTATACTGAATTTTTGTGGTGATTAAATTTGCCTAATGTAAAATTTGGCATTTTGGAGATATGTCTGAAAGGGTTCACATGCACAACCAGGCATTTCTCCTCCATACTCTGGTTTACACCCATAGATCCTGCAATCTGAGATGTTTTAATACCAACAGATTGAAACTTGAAAGACTCTGTTTAAAATATTAAAACTTAAAGACTTAATTAAACTTTGAAACACCCTGTGACCACAAGGACCAGCATCTGCACGTGAAACAGATTCAGTGGCCAGCCAGAGGAGGCTAGCCAGGGCTTCTAATTCATGCCCCATGATGGTGGATGAATCAGCAGCTAAATCAGATGTGGATGTCAAAGGGCAAGAGAAAATACTGTAGCTTTACTCATCTTCAGTGGGTACAAAATAGCACCTCTGTGTCCTGGTGGAAGTTCCTTCACTTCCTAGTGGACACCTCAGGGATACTTCTCCACTCCCCCTCTCCTCACTCCAATCCCATCTCATAAGAACATAAGAACATAAGAGACGCCAATGTTGGATCAGGCCAAAGGCCCATCCAGTCCAACACTCTGTGTCACACAGTGGCCAGAAATACCAGTGCCATCAGGAGGTCCAGCAGTGGGGCCAGTGGGGTATCCTGTCAAGATACCTTTTTAAGGTCCCTCCAAGCAATGTACCATTTTTCCTTCCATGGAGCGCTTGCCTTGATGCCCCCTATGTCCCCTCCCTGCCTAGGATATGTTCTCACATTTCTGGTGGTACCCCTACACATACCTTTCTGGTGGTACCCCTGCTGTATGGCTAGACCCTTGCAACCAGTCCCCTTCTTAGTTTTGGACCTCTGCCAGGAGGTCTTCCTCCAGTCTCTGTCTCAGAAGCCATCTAGCTGATCAGTGAGGCTGTCTTGCCACAGGCCCAATCAGAATTTGTTTATTTTAAAAAATTCTATACTGCCTTTCCTCCCAAATATGCTCTCCAAGGCAGAGAATATAAAAATACTAAAACATTTCAAAGTTAAAACAGCATTTAAAATAAAGTATATATAAAATCTCTCTATATAATAATTCTGTTTTCAAGTGGCAACATTCCATGCACTCCCTCAGCCATTGGCCTGTCAGCCGCCACTCAAGAGTACTCGTGTACCATTGGCCGGGTGCTGGGTCTGCTCCTCTTCCCCACCCACTCCCCCTTCAGCCACTGTGCCCTGTCAGAATTACTGGCAAACGGCTTTCTCTCTTGACAAAGACACTTTTACTGCTTGCCTCCTGTTTGGGACTAACTTTCTCCTCAGTGGCTGTTGGTGGGTCTAACGAAATGGCAGTTACCTGTGTTTGTAAGATGGCTGTGGTTCTTTGTTTAAAATATTCCCCCATAAGGTTTAATTGAGCTGTATTTCCAGAGAGGGTCCTGCAGGGATATCACTCACTGGGTTGAATGGGGCTTCCTCATCTGCTGGCCTACAGTTCCCAGCTGCCCCAAGGCCAAAAAGTGTGGGAAAACAGGGACTGTCCCAAGGCCATCCCTGGGAGGCAGCAGAAATTCAGTCACTCCACAGTCAGCTGGAGTGGGGAACGAATGGAAGTTTCCCTCTTCACTTGGGCAAGAGAGAGAGGCTGAAGTACGGCCAGAGGCCTGTCCAAGGAATGATCCTATCCTGAGCCCACAACCTCCAGAGGTAGAGAGTATTGTGTGTAG